>NC_050480.2:3382285-3494785 GCF_012460135.2 Molothrus ater
GGGAATATCTCCGACCAAGAGTGTGCAACCTCTTAGATGGCTTGTTCCAGTTTCTGATCCCCCCCTTAACCATTTAAGGTTTTTTTTCATTCCTTTTAGGTGATATTTCCTGTATTTCTGTCACTAGTGTGTGCCACTCAGATCTGGCTGTACCTTCTGTAGTCATCCATGATCTCTCTTTTCTCCAGGCTAAATAGTGCAAGCTCCCTCAGGCTCTCCTGGCATGAGAGATGCTTTGAGCTCTTGGTCGCCTTCAGAGCTCCTCCCTGGATTCACTCCAGTATGTCCATGCCTTGCTTGTGCTGGGAGCCCAGTACTCCCAACTTCAAGGTGTCCTGAGCTGGGGTAGGGTCTGGAATAAAAGTTTTAAGATCAGTTATCTGCCCCCTTTGCTTCGAGGCTTCACCGACTTTTATTTCAGTTTTATTAAGAAAGTAGAAGGAGAACCTCAATAAGGACTGAAAATACAAGTAGAGGGTATTTAGAAGCTGCCTCATGTGGATTGCACTAACAAGAAAAAAAATTAAATTTATGTACTTGGGGCTGCTTTTGTTTACAGTTTGTAAAACTCTGCTGAAATATGCTGTGGATCAGTGCCCAAGGTTCTTTTTAATGTAGTTGCTTTTATGATAAGCATCTGTTTTGTCTTACTGGAGTTGAAGACAAACTTTCATGTACAGTAGCATGTTTTGGATTAAATTATATGTTTTTGTCTTGTCCAGATTTGGATAAGGTTTATTATTATTATTTTTTCTCCTGAAAGGCGTTATGTTTGCTTTATGAAATGTGATGTACTGAAGAGTTTTTACTGAATATTGTGAATTAAAGGTCAAGAGTACTTCAGCTTCAGAATTAAAATCAACATTATTTGTACCTGTCACTCATACTGCTTTTTATCCCTAAGGAAAGAGATTCTGAATAATATTCCTGAAAGACAGAAAAGACACATTTTCTTTCTTAGTAGCTGATCTGATGGGGAATCATTCCCACAAGTGTCTAATATTTTTCTTTTCTGACCTTCTTATTAACTAAATACTTCTTTTCAAGGGTAGAAACTTCCACATCAGGATACTGCTACCAGTGGATTTGCAATTGAAAAATGCCAGGTAAGAGACTTTTATGGTAGCAATTTCTAAGTGGGATGTAACAAAGTTAATTTTGATAAAAGCAATAATGGATATGAAAATGAGTTATTCTTTTTTCCAATATCAGTGTTATTAATTAATTCTCACTGGTTTCAGCTTAACCTTTCAACAAAATTGCACAGCATCAGTGTTAATAAATGCTGACAATAAGCATTGCCTATATCAAAATATTTTGTTAATTAACTTTGAAACATGTTGTAATTAATTGGTTATATTTACATATATGAAGCAATATACTTGGGAAAAATTATATTTTTTATATAATTTGTATTTATACATCATTTCTATGTCACCATTTGGGAAACAGCAAATTCAGTGCAAAGTTGTAAATTTAAGTAATTATGTAAGCAATTTAAGCAATGATGGTTAACAGAGCTTTTTAACTTCATTTTCTGTTTGCTGTTTCTATTAATTGGGATGACCCAACTTACTTTAAAAGCCCTGTTCTTATTTCTGTGTTTATCCCAGCAGTCTGTGGGAAGTGGGTGAAAGAGG
Organism: Molothrus ater; assembly: GCF_012460135.2. Taxonomy (NCBI): domain Eukaryota; kingdom Metazoa; phylum Chordata; class Aves; order Passeriformes; family Icteridae; genus Molothrus; species Molothrus ater. The sequence goes on from NC_050480.2 coordinate 3,383,926, forward strand.
CTAATCCATGTACAGGGATGAGCTTTAACTTTGTATTCCATAGCTCTGCCTAGGCCAGCCCGCTCCAAACTGGGAGCAGATGTGGCATTCCATAGCTTTATTACATTCCAGGCTGGGTAATTAAAACTGCATTACAGGTAACTTTGACATTTTCTGGTTATCACTTTTAAATATTAGTGTATTTTATGAAGTTACACTCGCTTGCAAGAGTGATGTTGTTGTTTTCAGCACAGAATGGGCTTTTGCAGGTTGATGCTTAATTTTTAATGGGCTTTGGCATAGTGACATTTGGAAGTTTTAAGTAACTTTGAACAGAGTTTTAAAGTATTGTTTCCTTCCTTTGTTTTTTTCCAAGAAAAGCTGTTGTTAGAAGGCTTTCTGCTCTCTTTGAAAAATCATGTACTGTGAGTTTGAAATGTGTACAAACTCTGTTTGTCCAGGATAGAGTGCAGCTGGCATCTGAAGAGGATCCTGCACGGCTACCAGCACATTTTAAAGCAGGTATACAAGTTTAAAACCACTTCTTTAAATGTTGTTATTATTAAACAGTCTTAAATCTTTGTTTGTAATGATTCTGTGACATCTTGTGCTTGCACACCTGTTCTAAAAGGATTAAAGAATCTTCCTTTCACTCTAGAGCCAAGATTTATTTTTAAATGTCTGAGGATTTACAAGTCAATATAATGAGAAATGGATGGAATTTAGTAAATATTTATTTTTATTCAACTTTTATTCTTTTTTTTGAGATCAGGCTATAACAATTTTAAATAAATGACTTATGACATTTTACTGGAATTTTTCTTTACTCTCTCAATTAGAACAGATCTTGGGGGTTTTTTTTAATGTATTACTTTTTTACAATTTGTTCACAATGCAAAGGAGAGAATTCACATTAATTATTAATAGACTCAGTTCATTCTTGGGATCTAAATTACATCCCAGTATCCAAAGGAAGCTTTGGAGTGAGGATACAGCAGCCTTGGAGTCCCAAGGAATACTTTGTTTCCAAGGAGGAGCCTTTGTCACAGGTGCTGCTTGAGACACTGTATCTCAGAAAATACATAAATGAGTGCTGCCAGGGGATGTTTCATTCTCAGTAAAGTTTCCTGGAGCTTCTCTTCTGTAATTGGAAAATTTAAACATGTGGAATGCACTTGGGTTTTTTTATGTTTGGTTTGACAATACCAGAAAAAACAGTTGGGCTGAACCACCAGAAATTGCAGAAAATTAACTAATCCTCTCTTTCCTCCAGAGGCTGCACAGCTGCCCAGATCTTGTCAGCTTTATGATGGAGCTGAAAACTGTTTTGGTGAGTGGCAGAATATATGTGTGGGACATGGGATGCTCTTAGAGCTTTGGGTTTCACTTTCAGGGTTTTACAGATTACTGTCCCATAGATATATAGCTTTTTTAAAATTACTATTTTAAGAAGAGGTGATTTTGTATATATGCTGTTCATGTAATAGCTGTATAAATATCCTTTAGGATTTTGAGTGACTGTATTCTTTGGAAGTTGGAAAAGATTTAAAATCCCAGCAAGGGATCTCAGTGTAGAGTCATCCTCTTTGCAGTGATTTTCTTGGAATTCCTGTTATTGTCTAGATGGTAAAGCAGGCTTGTAATTGTACAATGGGCTCTACAGGCAGTGGATTGCTGAAGGTGCTTTCACCTGACTAACAATTTGACAAATAAATGCAGAAAGCTTTTTTTTTTCCCTAATATTTCAGAGGCTGCTGTTTATTCTTCTTTTAAAAAGGTTTTGCAGGTCTGGGGTTGAAGAGTAGCAAACCTTTAATCAACATGTAACTGAGAATTCTTATCTATTAGTAAAACATTATTCTGTGAGCATTCTTGCTGATGAATGCTTCACCCAACCTACTTTACTTTGGGAATAAAACACAGGAAGCATTCTTCAAAACCACAGCAGAAATTCCTCCTAGCGTTACACTGCTGCTCTGCTATGCTTGGAATAGGCCTAAATAAGAATGTCTGGTTTGGAATGCTTTACAGTAGTTATTCCAATCTATTTGCCTACGTACACAAGCACTCAGAAAATGAAAATGCAGTGAAAGTGTAATTCATTCAAAATAGCAAAATAGTGATTCTCACTTACTGCAGAAAATGAAACCACTGACAACGGTGCAGGAGACCTGGGCAGGAATGATTGTTAAACTTGTCTTATAGATTATATTTTCATTTAAATTTATTTTATTTGAAATTATTAATAGTTTTATTCTAAATGTCATAAATGTATGTGTTCTGTAAGCATAGTTTTAGCTCAAATGCACTTTTAAAGAACAAGTAGCACAACACAACTGAAACACATGGTTAGGGCTTATTTTTCACAGTAACATTAACTTTTTGACAAAAAGTTCTTTTTGAAACATTACTACATTCTTGATGAGTGTCTGTACCAAAACTTACTCCAAGGGATCCTGTGATGTTAAAACTGAGAAACTGATTTTGTTTTTTGATTGCTATATAAAGTTTATTTATATATATAGATATATATATATGTATAAATATTAAAAATATGGGGAATATCATAGATATGTTTTCTTTTGTGGCAGTGGAGCCCAGGAGACAGCTGTGGGCTTAATAGAACCTTCCTTTGAAATGTTCTTTCAGTCAAGATGCTTAACTTCAGATTTATTAGCTGAAAAAGAAACACATTTGATATTTGCATCTGAAGACTCCGTTGTCAACATCTGTGGGGTTTTTTTAAATTGCAGATGTTTTCATTACCAGTATCTGAAGTAATTTACCAAACAGCTTCTTTGTCTGCTTTAGCTGGAGGCTATAACAAAACAAATGCAGTGTACAGTTAATTTTACATAAGCTTAATATTTCCAAATGAATTGCAAAAATCACATGGCTAAATAGATGCAAAAATATTGAAATTGCTCTTAATGATGTTTTTAATGTTCTTTTAAACAGGAAATTGCTTTAAAGAACACACAAGACCTGCACATCCCAAGGCCTCCAGAATACTACTCCTGTCTTGTCAGAGATCTAGAAATACTGGGCTGGAATAGGTATGATTATTTTAGTTCTTAACAAACATCATCTTTAGAATATCTGTTGCTCTTTTGTATTTGTGAGCTGAACATATCAAATGTACTTGTTCTGTTCATTTACCCTATTCAGAAACTGATTTTGCTTTGTTTTTAAATTAAAAACACCCAACAAACCTGTATCAACTCTAGGCATATTTTCTGTCTCAAATAACTGAGCTGAAAGGTGATACACTACTAAAAAATAATTTCTTCTTTGACCTGTAAACTACTGGTATATTAAACATATTTAATGTTAATATTTATAGTTCTCTTTTTCCCTATTTTGTACAGTTGGTTGTGACTAACCCTATAGATTGTGGGTGATCGTCATTTACCTTTATGCTTTCATAAAAACATTTCATACTTTTTTTAGAATTAACATAATAATTTTTAAAGAACCTGCTTGTTCAGCACAAGGATCTTCTTAGAGGATTTTATTATTTATTCCACAGAAAGGTAACTCTACCCAAAAAATTCATGAGTGGAGGGGAGAATGTGAAAGGCTCTCAACCCCAAACTTTATCAGGTGTATCTTGTGCTAAATGGAACAAAGAAGCCTTAGGTGTAAGAACAGTTTGGAGTTTTCCCACCTGATTTCTATATAGATAAACAACATGTGATTAACACTAAGTGGGTATTTCAAGGCCCACTTTTGTTTAAAGATTTAAAACACCCTTGAGAAATCAGCTGAAGCTTTTGTCAGTGGTTGCAATTGTTGATATGTAATTGTACCATACTCACATTTCACAGACTCAAATCTGAGAATATTAGGTAAAATTTCATAAACACGTGGGAAGTATATTTTCAATTATGTTTGCTCTCCCAAAATAGATAAAAAACCAAAACACCAATGAAACAAAAAAACCACCCAAAATCTTGAAGAAGGGTTGGGGAAGTCAGTCACTGATCAAAGGACTATGCTGCACATAGGGAATCACATCAGGTTTACTCTGACTTGGAAGGAGAATAACCTGGACAGGCCATGTGAGCTCCATTAGCAAATCACACCTTTGATTTCAGAGTGCTTTTAGCACTGAAGTGACTCTCTGAGGAAGCCTCTTAACTGAGGCTGATTTTGCATGGCAGTTAAGAACATCCTGCAATGATCTTTCAGCAGAGCTGCCTGTGTTTGGTGCTGCCAGTGAGGAGCAATCACTGCTCACACCTTGAGCTTTATTTAAGGATTTTTCTTAGGAAAAACCCTTGCTGCTTGTGTACCCCAGATTTACTCATTCCTGGCAAGTTTTGGGTCATGCTGGGAGCTGACTGCACCCAAAGCCAACTGAGAAATTGAAAGATTTGGGTTGGGGAGAGAGAGATTTTGCTGCAGGAGTAAAGTTACAGGCAAGGCTTTTCTAATACTTCCCCTTAATCAAGCTGGTAGAGCCAGTGACAGTGTCCGGGAAGGCAAACTATCAGCTATAGGACCTGTAGGACTCTTATGATACTCATGGGGATTCAAAAGGGTTGCCATGTTGTCTCAAATCTCAAAGCTCTTATGCATGATACTTCCCCATTTATTTCCTACAAAGTATCTTCTGCTCTTGCCTTCTGCATTTCCAGGGAATCCTGCCTGGTCCTGTGCTCTCAGTCATTTGTGTGTCATGCTGGACTTCAGAGATTTACATGAGGCTTTCCATCTTTATGCTGATTATTTTTATTCCTTTTAAATTTTTTTTTTTCTGTGATAAAATGACAGAGCCTACAGAGGAATAAAAGTCTGTATAAGTGAAATATCACCTATCCTTATATGGTTATACAAAAAATGTGACTTTAAACTAAAAGAATCCATACTTTTCTTATAAATCAAGGTTGAAGTGGTCCAAACAAGATGAATGTCAGAACAGGTAAAATCCCAGACACCTTGGTAGCATCCCTTTAATTTATGTTTTCCTTTGCTGTGGCTCTTTGCAGCACAGTGCTGCAGGCAGCAGTTGTGCTTTGGTGTGGACACTGCTGCATTTTTCACTGCAGTATCCATGCTGGGCCTTAGCTGCTGCTTTAGGAATCCCCCAGCCCAGGAAGCAGCAGATGGAGGGGTGGTATAGAGGTGGTTTCTCATCTTTATAAAACTCTGATGCACTTTTGAGGTAAAGTTGCAACAAAGCAGGAGTAATGATGTTTTTCCCCCCAGTTTGAGGAAGAATCCTCTAATTCTTTCAAAGTATATCAAGTTTAACTGGTTCCAGTTGAATTACACTTTTATCAAGACTTGTCTTTTCTTTCAGCTGTTGTGGAGAACTACTCCCAGAAATCTTCAGGTCTCTTTAATATTGCATTAATCAGCATGAAACATGAAATAATCTCTCTCTCCCTTCTTACTACCACTACTGCTTTTTCCATGAGTATTTTTCAGTTCCCTCCTGTTGAGGCTATTTCTTTTATATAGACAATTTTCTTCTTTTCACTTCCTTCCTAGGGACGTGCAACCCTTTAGTGTACATCTGCTTTTTCTTCCACAAGCCTCTACAACTCTGTTGCCAGCTTCTCTTGAGAGAACCATGTGACTTTTTCTAGTATGTAGTGGTTTAAAAAAAAATAAATGTTGCTTAGGCCAGCAAGCAGATGCTCTCTCTGAACTCTGTTAGGCCTTTCCATCAGTCTGGGTGATAAGTTGTGCAATTATCTTGGACTGCTTTTTATCTTTACACAGGAATGACATAGTAAAAATGCCAAAATATCCACCTGCCCATTTTACTGGTAAATATATGGGGATGTTTGAACCTTTTTGGCAATTGTTGACACTACTAAGCAGAATCCACCTGTAGAGAACAATATATTTTACAATTGTATCCATCTTCATTGTGGTGGGAGACACGAACCAGTGACATCTTAAGCAAAGAGTCAGAAGTTTTAAAACTTTTTCACATTTAGTATGTACTTTCTGCTTGCTAGGGTGCATGAATACAGTGTAAAACTGTCATGAAATGAAGGCAAATCATCATAAATAACTCATTTTGTACCTGTTCAGGTACTATTTTCTGCAGAAAATCAAATTTGGAATATGAACCAATATGCACTGAATTTCCCACAATAATAGTATGGATAATAAAAGAGAACTTCATTGGAGAGAAAAGCAAATCAAGAGCATAAAAATCTCATAGAGTAAGAAACTGCAGAAATGGATCAAAGATTTGACAGGAAGTTTAATGTGTACATAAGTAGAGGCTGACAGGAACATGCTGTGTGTGTCAAAGGTTCTGCTGATGGAAAACTGCAACACGGTGCTCACTGACCACAGCGTGAGCCCTGACACACACTGTAAATAACCCTGAGATATATGGCTGCATTAAGCACTAGCCTGGTGTATTAACAGCAGTAAATCTGCAGCAGCAGAAATGCTTGGCATATAGGTCTCCTTCTGATTAATATTTGTAACAGACTAATCAGGGTATTGCAAACTGCAGGGCTCTGAGAGTTTTCCTCTCTCTTCCAGAGTGGCCTATGTGGACACTGGGCTGAGCACAGTCAAGTTAAAAGCTGAAGATTCTTGTGGTCGGCAGCATCTCATCACTCTCAAGTTAAATGCAAAGGTAAATTGATGTGGGGCAAAATATCTTGAGGCTTCCTTGAAATATATCGATTTTTCTTAATTCATTGGGATTTTAGAGGGTTGGTTTGCTTGCTGGTGTGTCTGTTCTGCAAAGTAATAGGTCAGTTAATTTTTTTTTTCATGAGTTTTCAGGCTAACTATATTTAAAATTAATATTGGATTATGGTTATCTGTAAGATGCATCTGTGCATTACATGAAAAACACTTTGATATTGTACTCATTTTACTGGATTACTGACAAAGCCATCTGGGAGACTTTCCTTCATTATCACTCCATCCAGAGACTGTGCACAGAACAAGAATTAGAGGATGTTGGGTTAGTTATTAACAAGTCTTGCTGTTAAAGTCAGAGATGTAAAGATTTATGAAAAACTGAAGTCAGTCAGAAAAATTATTTCTTTTTAGTCTAAATAAATGTCTCATTTTGACAGTACTTGCAAATCAAACCCATGGCATTTGCAGAAACAGAAAAAATTTAATTCTTCCTGGTACTTATCACTGAACTCAAATTACAACATTTCTTCTTAGAATGTCTCATTTCAAGGCATAAATCTCCCACCAGAGACTGTGAATATCCAGGCTGTGTGGTGGCAATTGCCTGGCAATAACTGTTGTCTTCAGAAAATAAGTCCAGGGGAAAAAGGGATCTAAAAGTGTCTGGATGTTGTTGCTTGGGACTATCTGTGGTCCATCCTCTCAAGTTTTAATCTTGAAAGCATGAGGAAGGGACATGGTATTACAGGATGAAATCTACCCTCACAGGCATCCTGTACTCCTTCACAAACCAGGAGGTTTTTTAAAAGTTTTTTAGTCTTACATTACATGAACAAGCTTTACCTTTGTAGGGAAAAATACTGTTTGGGAGTGAGTGTTGCTTAAGTGGATTTTTAGAAAGAGTAAAACTGTCCTACATGCAGAGAGTAATGAGTCCATAATTAATTTGCTAGTCAGGCCATTATTAAATACACTGATGAAAAAATCCATCTGGAAGTACAATTATGGGCTATTTAATGTGCAAGGAGAGGAACCAGGTTTTGTTGTTTATAAGGGATAAATATGCTTTGTGTGACACTAGAAATTTGGTGCAACCTGTTGCCCTAAGGCTTTTTTGCTCTTAGGACAACAAAAGTAAAGTATTTTAACTGTTTGAAAGTATAAAAATGCAGAAAAAATTACAGTGCAAAATTAATTTTTCCCATGCAGCTGCCATGGTCAAACTGGCACTGGTGCATTGGCTGGTTCTGTTCAGCCTTAACTTAGCAGTGTCCTGAAGGAATGGAGATTCCCATTTTCTGTCCTTGTACAAGCTTGTGGGGTTTTTTGATAGTAATAAAATAGCTGAATACTCCTCATGGCAGAAAAAACACCATCTAACAACTAAAGATGTATAGAACAAAAAGATTAGATTATCAGACTTGGCTGTTTTAATAAGTGATCATACTTTTCTTTTGTTTTCATTTTTTTTCATTTTGTTTTCAAGTGTTTTTGATGATGAAGGATCAATTGCTTGTCCTTTTTAAACCATATCTGGCATTTAAACTTGCCAGACACAATCTGTGTGTGAAATACTGTTTTGGTGACCTGGGGATTTGATTTGCCTTCATACACACAGACACTGCATTTGAGAAGATTTGGCTGAAGTCTTTTTTGGGAAGGCATTTCTTTTGATAACATGCTTTAATAAAAGTGTGTTTATTTCTGTTATGCTGTTTCTTTGATTAAGATCAGTGCAGGAGCATTTCAGACCCCAAGGCTTCAAATAGGCCACTGGAAGGATTTGCCTGATGTGCAGTAATTGAGACACTTTGGTAATTATCTGAATGATCTGGCAAGGGCTATGAAAATGCTTTCTCTAGATAAAGTTAGCTGCATGCTCAGAAAACCAATATAAATATTGTATTTAATAATTGCTTAAATTGGCCTAAGAAAGGTAGGATGATTTCTGACACACACATTTGGTTGTAACTGTAATAAGCTGTCATGAAGTTATCAAACCTTTTGTAGTTTAGTTTTTTGTTTGGTTTTTTTTGTTTTTTTTAATACAGCCTTTTAAAAATTTTTCTTATTGTTATCTCTTAATTTGGATAGAGGGTTTTTTATTATTTTGGGTCTATGTTCACTCATCTCTTTTTAAATAGTTAAGTACTCTGCATTACTTTCAGTTTTAAAAAACAAAATGTTACCATTCAGAACAAATAGTTCAGCTTAAATGAAAATTAGTTCTTGACTCATGGAAGGGTTGTTTGATTTTTAAGCTTTGGTTTCTAGTATGTATAATTGAGGAGAAATTTTAAAAAATATTTCATGTTTTATTTCTTAAGGTTTCTTTAATGTTCCTTTGTGACCACTGAACACAGAAAATTGGGATTCTCCTGCCTTTACTAAATACTGATGTATAAAACATTTACATGTAGCTTTCTTCTTTAAATGATAATTAACATTCATAACTATTCCTGAAAATGCTTTACATACTGTTTCCTCTCAGAGCCAAGTTCTCAAGATGCTTGAAGTGCTCATATTTTGTTATCAAATTTGGCAGCTGAGTATCAGTCTGACTTTAAATCACTAACGAAAAAAAATCCCAAACTCTCTTTTCTTTCCCTCCCTCAGTATCCCACAGAACCACCAGATTGCCTTGTGGATTTTCCTGTTCCATTTGCTGTTTCCTGGATGCCACAGGTAACTGCTGGACTAGGCAGCTTTTTAAAATAAAAATACATATGCAATGGAGGGGTGGTAACAAGGGGTTGGCTTTGGTTTTTAACTCCAGCTTTTCTCCCTGTGTGCATTTTATTTCTGTACATGCTCATGAAAATGGAATAGCACTGCATTCCATATTCTTATCATAGTACCTTAAATATCTTCCTTGCCATGAGATGTATCTTGCATGTTGTGTGTACTGGTTGGGGCTTTTTTAAGCTGTTCATATGACAGAAAATTCTCTAGGAATTATGGTGGGAAAGTGAAAAGGAAGTGAAATGTAGAAAAAATTATTGTCTTCTAGAAAAGAAACACCCTCTGAAGTTGACAGACATTGAAAAAAGGAGTTAGTTATCCTATAGAGTTTTCATAACTTAATGAAACTTTTCCAGTTATAATCAATGTAGGAAAGTATTTAATGAAATTCTAATTTCGTAGTTTAACTGATATTGCTGCTATGAAAAACCACAGTCTTTTGTGTTTCACATTATTTCATGTACCTTTCTTCCTGAATAGTGCATGTGTGCTTTATTAAATGAATTTAAATGTGACCACTCAGATACAAGTTAATTTGAATTATATGTAGAAAATAATTAATATTTCATTTAAATTGGGAAAATAGTTTTTACATAAATAATTATATCTGATAATTTTAACTCTCACAAGGATTTCTACCCAGCAATAAATAAAACTTACATAGGGAACATGGCTGGGAGGTTTTTTAACCTCCCAGGATGAATTTAAGCAGGATGAATTTAAGCTGGGCATATAATTTTTCTGCAGAGCTCAGGGTTCTGTGTGTCACCTCAGACCCACTAATATTGAGAGAAAATAACTGCAAGGATCAACCACTGCAAATGAAAAATGTATTTATTTATGTAATTTTAGGTTTTGATTCTCTGATATGGTTTGGAGCAGTTTAAATAAATGTTTTTCCCTTGAATTTTACTGGAGTCCCTACACTCTGGCCAGGATTTCAAGTGCTGTTTTTAACCTCAAACTTAATATATTTTCAACAGTGTTTTATTAATTTTACAGCCTTGCAATTTATGTTGCCTCAAATTAACAACATTTCAAACATCCCTGACTGTGACTGCTTCTCTGTGTTTACTGTTAGTAATTTTAAAGACGGACTCATGTTTTAATAAAATGTTCTGGAAAAACCTGACATGGAGCAGCCTTGGACAAGTTGAAAATGGGGGTGGATATACTGATACTGGCACTACAGCCAAGGAAAAATCCTCTGTTAAAAATACAACACTCTGATGCTTAGAATCTTCTTCCAGTTAGAATTACCTGGGGACTACTTTAAAACATGAACAAAAGGTGTTTGTGTGTAAGGGAAGAGCCTGTTCTGGAATCGTGAGACACTAATTCCAGCTGCAGAGAGCCTGCTCTACTCCTGAACCAAATACCAGCGGACAGAAATGCTTCAGCTGTACAGCAGCTTTTGCAAATTGACCTTTTGTGTGGGGGTGACATGAACCCAACACTTGTGGGGACAAATGGCTTTGGTAATTGTGTAAATTGTGTTTATTTTCCAAATGTGTGGGAATCACTGTGGCAAGCAGCCCTCACACCGTGATAAAATATGGGTTAAGCTTAGATAATGCTGCAACACCACTGGCAGCAGAATTCAGCAGACACTCAAGTGCATGAAAATTTTGGTTCCTAAAAGGGAAAAAGAACAGGCTACACCTCTGCTCTAGTGAAATAATGTGGTGTTTTGGTACCAATTGGTCTTAAACTTTTATTATTACACCTTTAAAGTATAAATTGACAAGGCTTAACTAAATTGGTGCAATGGCACCATTAGAATATAAACTCCTATGAAAGAAAATATAAATAGATTGCAGGTAATTGATTTTTCTTTCCCACCCCCTGTGTGTGCTGCTGCCTATTTCAGGCTCATGGATTTTAAACTTGAGGGGTTGTTGTTTTTTTTTTTTCCTTCTTCTTTTTTTTTTTCCCTTCCGTATAATAATAGACATGGCTTTATGGCATCCATATTAAAAATGGGTAATTTTCCTTATGGTCCCTGTCTTCCTGCTGGGTTGATAATGTTTTGATGTATTTTTCTTTTGCTCTGATGAGAGGTCTGCTGCTGCTGCTCTGACATATTCATTTGGATGAATAATTATAACTTGCACAATGTCAAGCTGAAGATGGTGGGGTTTTGTGCGTCATGACAAGCCCAGTAGCCAGTGCAGGTGTCTCACAGCATGAGCAGCAACAGCCAGTGGATTCTGGCTCAGAGGAGACGTTTTAGAGTAGTAAGAAATCAGCACCAAGGGCAATGCTGCTGCTGCTGCTCCTGCTCTAAGTGCCAAATAAATGCAGAGTGCTTCTCAATGACAAGTGCAAGAACATCTACTTATTTCTGTTATAGCCTTTTTCTAAAGAACCAGATAAATGTGCTGTCTCCAGTTTTAGCACACGCTGGAAGTGCAGTTCTGCAGATTCAGGGTGTCTCATGTCAGGGTGAGGTTTCCAGGCTGACCACTGCCCACCTGGCTGGCTACATGAAGGTCATGGGAGTGGAAATTAATGACTAATGAGGTCATGCAGCAGCCAGCAAGGAAACGGGAATGCAAGGTGCAGAAGGTGGAGTGCTGGGAATGAGATTATTCTTGGGTTATTTAGATGAAAACACAATAAAAAGCATCGTAATTGTGCTTTTTCTTGGCAAAGGAACTTCACAGGCACCAGCTGTAAATGCAGAAAATGGAGATGGTTGACAAGACACTTTATAAAGATTTCAGGCTTGTGTCTTGGCTTGATTTCTGTTAAGGAGAGGGGAAATTGCTAAACTGCTGTTGATGAGAAAGTGTTTCCAAACAAATCTAAGGAATCATAAATTCTTTAGGTGGTCCCTTTTCCATTTTATGACTGTTTGCTTTATTAAATTGTATTTTATTTATTAATTCGTGAAGGGCAAGAAGGTAATGGTACCTATAGTTTAGGCTATTTCACCTTTCTTATTAGGGGGCTTTGCAGTTGTTTTAATTTTGGATAAACAAATTTTGTGTTAGGAAGAATTTTAGCCAAAAAATCTCAGAACAAAGATTACATTTTTATCTGTTTTTGAAAAATAATTTGCAATCAGTTGTTCTGTATTTATCTTAATTGGAACTTTTTTTACTACCATTTGACTACTATTTAGTTCATCCAGGATTTGGAGCAGATGCTTGAAATTTGGCAGAACAGCCATATAGGTTACAGCACTTCTTAGGAGTTCCTGAAAGGCTTCATTGGTTTTTTGGCAGGCAAAGACTCGAGATTTTGTCTTTATTCTTCCCAGCCTCTGTGGCTCTAGAAATGAGAACCAAGAGTAGAGGGAGATTTTTTTCCCCATTTTTTCTTATTCCTTTGATTGGAGGGAATGGTGTATGGGCAATAAGGGTGGGCTTGGGAGAATGTTTGAATTGGAGAAGAAAGGAACTGGCATGAGGAGGTCCTGGTGATGAGGAGGAGATGAGAGTGCAGAGGATAGAAATGGAAATAAAGAGGTTGAGAAATCTCATTATACTTTCCTGGTAAAAGAGAAGGTGTGTTCTCCTTGCAGACAGGGAGGTCCAGGGTATCTGATTTTCACATCCTGGACAAAGTCAGTGGTGGGAATGGATGTGGGATCCATGGATCTGATAACAGAGGTGACATTGGGGTCACAGTTCCGAGGACCCATCAAAGCCAGTGTGTTTATGGAGGATGGAGGAACCAGTTTGGCTTTGTGAGTGCTTTTACAGCGAGGGTGAGCAGCACTGACAGCCTGAATGAGGAATGTCTTGTTTTCCAAGGAATTTTGACATATTTCACACAAATTCTAATTCGTTTGTACAAGGGGGACCAGGAAACAGAGTTGTGCTGTTTGACGTTATTAACAATGGTCCCTGGTGTAATTTAGACCAAAGAAAAGTGGGATCTCAGGCTGTTCTAAAAGTGCTGGGCTACGACCAAAAATTAGTTGGTTAATCAAATAAAAAGGAATCTTGGAGTTTTCATGGTTTGCATGACAAGCAGGTGATGTATTTAAATAGCTATAGATGCATTTATGTATAGAGCAGGAGACAGCTGGCAACATCAGTGAAGCATGCAAATAAGATCAAATGAACAGTGTAGAAAAAAAAAGGATTTAACTACCTTTTTAAGGAACATCATTGAAAAATTACAATTAGTATTAAAATTAATTGGATTTTAAAACTTATCTGTGGGTTATAATCCCTTGATGTTTCCTTTTTCTAGTGAAACCCTTTGAATTCCCGGAAGATAAAGATAAAAATGATTATTAGAGGATTTATCTGTATGTGATATAGAAAAATGTAAAAAATCAAAATGGAAAGCAACTGTTGCAAGTACCAGAAAATTATGCTATTAATTTAAGTGTCATCAGAGCACAAAAGATCACATTTCAGGACTGTGTGAAAATTATTAAAATACTGGAAATAATAGTACTTAAGATGAAGATACTATACTCTAAGATGTGGTTAAGTGACTGACACTATTATATCACTTCAGGTATTATAAAAGTAACAAAATGCTTTTAAAGATAATAAGCGTTACATTTTGAGATTGGCAGAATTCACACTTCTCTGCTTAGGTGCTTTCCTACTTTAATATAATTTAACAACAGCAGGAAAAAATGTAGCATTTTATTTCCAAGCTACGCCGGTTCCTTCTAAAATACACAGGCACAAAATATAAAAAGTTATTATGTAGAAAAATTCTATTTCTTCATCGGAGAACACTCAGATAATTTGCTGCTCTTTGTCCAGGTGAGAAAGGGAGAATATAATCACTACAGATTAAAGGAAACCGTTCCTTCTGTATTTTGTTTAATTCATAGAAAATACCTGTCTGAGAGCAGAATGTTTAATTTGCTTTTTCTTTTGGACCTCAGAATATCTGAAATCTGTCCCTCGATGGGCATCTGCACCTGCAAAGGATTCCCTTGACCACCAAATATTTTCTCTCCTTGGAGAAGTCTTTTCCTGGGGAAATGGTGATTTCTTTTTGCCCACTGATAATTTCAAAAGATTTCTTGAGCGTTGCTGTCCTGTATATTGTCCTGTCTAATGAAAGATATTTCTGATTCTGTGCAATCCACTCTCAAATATTGAAATCCCCCATGTGTAATCCTCTGCTTATTAAATGGTTTCTCCTTTTTATGCCTTATTTACAGGGTTTGAAAGCTGATCTTAAGCACCTGTTTTTATACTGCTTAATTTTGAGATAGTGATCAGGTTGTTAGGTGATATTCCATGTTTTATGCTATCACAATACACTGGGACACACACGTGGATTTCAACACTCCTTAAATGAATAAATTGGTTTTTAAATATTCTCTCAGGCTGCTGGTGGAAACTCAATGAAATCTGTTTAAATTTCTTGTTTTCTTAGAACTCCTTAATGGACATTTACAACCAGTTCCTGGCAGCATTGGAATCCCTGAAGGAATTCTGGGATGCCCTTGATGAAATCGATGGGAAGACATGGGTGCTTGAGCCAGAAAATCCCACACGGAGCGCTACAACCAGAAGAATTGCAATAGGTAGGAAAAGATTTAAAGGGATACAGTGGATTTGAGAACTAAAACTCAGGGAGCTGTTTTGTTTTGCTTGTCTCATCAGATGGTGCTTCTTTGGGTTTAGGAAAGGAAAGACAGCACTTAACACCAAAGATAGAACTCCTCTTTTGCATATTAAAAAAATAACAGAATGCTGATCCTGTTTGGGAAATTCATTACAACTTTCTGGTGTCAGATAAATGAAAATTTCTGCAGGAAAATGTTGTGTATTTGTGAATTATGAACATGGAACTGTCAACAGCTGAGCTCTTACATGGTAACCTTAGAAAAATCAGTATTTGTAAAAAAATCAGATTAGGTGAAGCCCTTACCTCAGTCACAAATTCCAGAGTTTTAAACTTTAGATTTATCCTGTCCTGGAGTGGAAGGATTATTAGAGTGCAGCCCAAAGGGAAAAAGGGAGTTAAAGGAGGCAAGGGGAAAGGATAGAAATAAAAAAGAAATGAGGCCTCCCTGTCAAGACCTCAGTTGTAAAATGTACCTCAGTTTATATGCTGATGTCTGGCATTTTAAGGTCTTAACATACATAGGAAAAGGAAATTTATAAGTATAAAAATCCACATCACCAATAGCAAATTATAGAAATGTGAGAATACAGAGTGGACCCACGTTGTCCCTGACAGCTGTAGAGGCAGGGAGGAAGGAGCTGGAGGGAAGGACAGGAAAAGTTCAGCAAGTGGCTGGAATGGCGTGGGTCAGGCACCAGTTTGTGTGCAGTCAGGGGGGCTTTGTCCTGGTCCTGCTGCCCTTTGCTACAGGCCAAGGAAAAGGGAAGAAAAGCCTCAAAAAGTGCCTCAGAGCAGCTGAGCAGAGGAGGGACAGGGCTTTGAGCCCTTTGTTGTCAGGCACAGAGAACCCTCAGCTACCACTGAACTTTGATTTCATTCATTCCCACCTCTTCCAGGATGGAAAGCTTAACACAGCTTTAATTACAGAAAAGGTTGGGTTTTACCTGGGCTTGTTCAGAGGAGACTCTGCTGTGATGTTTTGGAGCTGCTTCCCTCTGAGGAACATCCCCTTCCAGGGATGGTGGGGGTCTTGTAAAGCCAAATATTTGCTGTTTCAAAAATACAGCGTTGTTGTCTCAGTCCTGGAATTTGCTGGGGAGGGGACTGACTTCTGCTGCTAATATTGGGTTTGGGTTTCTCTTTTTGACTAGAAAAGATAAAAATGAATTAGTAAGTTACATGTCTCTACCTTTAAAGTTTCACCAAGATTTTGGATGGATGTTGTCATCGAGCTTGGGTTGATTATGCTTCTTTCTGAATAAATGTAAAGGTTAAGCCAAGTTTAAAAGAAACACAAGCCTGACAGGTTTAATTAATTAAGTTGCTACTTTTAATTACACTTTGTGGAAATGTAAGTATTTGCTATATACTGATATTTTGTACAATCATTTGGGTACCTCCCAACTTTGTTATTATTTATCCTAACGAAAACCAGCCTGAGTTAACCAATTTAAAACTGCCTTTAAAAATTGTTCCTTTTTCAAATCCTTGACTGCAAAGCTTCCCCATGGCCTTGCTTTCTCCTTTCAGGGAACAATGTCTCAGTGAACATAGAGGTTGATCCTCGCCATCCAAACATGCTTCCAGAGTGTTATTTCCTTGGAGCAGGTCACGGTAAGGCAGCAAATTCCACTGGTTTCTCCTCTGGACTCAGATCTCCACCTGAAACCAGGGAGGCTCACTGTGGTGATGCCATTATTCCTGTCTGTTGTTTGCAGAAGTGAACCCTCTGAGAACTAAACTCAACAACAACATGCACTTGTGGTGAGTGGCCCTGGTAAAGCAGGCTGGAAACCCAAATGGTGTTGCCATTCCTCATGTGGGTTTTTCTCTCCCCTCTCCCACCCACAGGGATCCAGAAGTCAGTTTGTTACAGAACTTGAGAGAGCTCCTAGGAATTGATTTTCCATCTCGTGCTGTGTTGGAAAAAAGTGTAAGTTGGTTTTGGTTAACGACCAGTCGTTATTGCTGAATAAGTCACATTTAAATGGTCACTTTCTAAGAGCCAGGGACAATCAGGGACTTTTGAGAGGTAATTGGATTAATTCATTGTCACAAGGACTTCTGAACTTCAAGCAACAGTTGTCAGAGCTTGTTAACCTTTGATTAGAGGTGCACACTTCCCTGTGGCCTTCATAGCAGTGAGGGCACTGATAACAGGCTCCACTATTAAAAGGAAAAGAGGATGTTCCACAGTGGCTAATGAGATGTGGAAAATCCAAACATTCTGTTATGGATGTTGATGACTTCAGTTCTAATTAGGTGGAACTGCTTAGAGGGGACGAGAGGCCATCCAAATACTGGTGCATTTCAAACAAACTGGGAACTAATTTTTGACAATGCTTTAACACTGGATTACGAGCTTTGCTTTCACTCAGGAAGCTTCTATATTAAGATCTGATCTGTGTCTAATGACACATCATAGTGGTTAATAAACAAAAAGTGCTCAAAAGTATGAAAATGCTTGCTGAATGAGATGTAATTCAGTAAGGGATGAAACAGAACCCAGTCAAGTCTTCCACACCCGGAACCCAGTGTCACTCTAAGCCATTGTGGCATAAACGTGTATATCTTAAAAGCAAAAAACAGTAATTCTAGCCAACAAAAACTGCAAAAGCAAAACCACAGGTGAAGCTGTTTGTGTGTGAGCAGCCCAGCCCTGCCTTTCAGCCGTGCTGTTGTGTTGCAGGACTTTGCCAAGGACTGTGGGATCTGCTACGCCTATCGGCTGGAGGGCAGCGCGCCCGACCACGTGTGTGATGATCCTCGCTGTGGGCAGCCTTTCCACCAGGCCTGTCTCTATGAGGTAAAGGGACCAGGGGCACAAACTGGCATCAACTGGCTGGCACCTTCTGCACAACAAGCACTGGCCACTTGCATTCTGCATTAAGCGAGAGCCCATGAGGAACATTGTGGCAGTCACGTGTCCTGTCACCCCCAATTCCTACATGAGAGCTCTCTGGGAAAGGGAAGCACAGGCTGACTTTGCATGCACCCTTTCAGATGTTCATCAGCTGAACTCTGGTAATTAATAGATGTTTCTTTAATTGGAGATGAAACCAACGTGACTTTTAACCCACTTCTTGTGTTGCAGTGGCTACAAGGCCTTCCTACCAGCAGACAGAGCTTTAATGTCATCTTTGGTGAATGTCCCTATTGTAATAAGGTAAGGAAAGCCAAGGAGTAGGAGTGAGCTAGAGTGGAAAAGGCAGATGCATCAGTGTTTAACTGAAAGTTTTCTGACACAGTATAAAGACAGCCCCACACTAATGCCAGGGTAATTAAAGACCACGCTCCAATGTATTTAATACTTTTTAAATGTCGTAACAAAAGGTTCAGTTACAAACAACAAAAAGAATCTCAACATTTATAACAGAAGCCAACACAAATAGTTCAGAGATTCCATAACTATTGAGTGCAGATGAGAACTTGCCTGTACGAGACATGTGCTGACAGGATTATTTAAAAACTTTTTTTTCAAGCCCCTGACACTGAAATCTTCAATGAAGAAACTCTAAAAGCTGCATGGTGGGAGCACCACTGCACTCCCACTGAAGACACAGGAAGAGCAACATCAAAGCAGATACAAGGACAGGACAATGAGCAGCAGAAGCACCAGAACAGCTGCAGTGTAGGGGTAGGTTTGATCAGCAAATGCCAGCCTAAACACAGCAGAGAGAGAGGGAGTGGTGTCAGCACCAGGCTGGGATGCTGCTGCAGGAGCTGGAGCTACGAGGTGATTGTGTTTCTTTCGGAATTCTGAGAGTATTCTGTAGGGGTCAAATGGTGGCAGCTCTCTTGCAGTGTCTTCCTGCAGGGGAAAAATAGCTGTGATTATAAACCTAATATGAAGTGAGATGTGAATCAAAAAACCAGAGATGCCATTGAGGTACTTAAGTTATCCTAGAGAAAGCATTACAGTCCTTACAGAGTCTTACCTCTGGAATTTGCACTTGTATGGATAGTGTATGGTAAGTGTGTAACATAAGGCATGGTTAAACACCTCCCGAAGAGACATAGCTCTATTTACTATTGAAGTCTACAGCTGAAATTCTTCTTTATCTTTGACTTGTTCCTAAAAATGTTTAATATATTCAGTCTCTCCTGTGTAATAAAGGTTTATCCTGGAAAATCAAGACATGCTTTTAAGGGTGAAGGTGCTGGTTTGATTTGTGTAAATTTTGCGTTTCACAGTGAAGCCAAACTTCTGCCCATCACAAGGAACAAACTTGTACAGTGGGGCTTGTTCTGGCTGGCCAGGGGTGCCAGGGCTGTTCTACATCTCAGATGCATTTCAGACAGCAATGCTGTCCTTGGCCAGCATTGTCTTCCACCTCTGAAAGGGATCCCCAAACACCACAATCCCACTTCTCACTTAGCCAAGATTTGACTCTCTTTTCAACTGTCCCTTAGTGCCAGGGACAGCTCTGGTTTCCTACAGAGCTTTCCATTACCAAGCTCCTGAATTACATGAGAGGAATTTTGCAAAATGAAGCTAAGAGAATCCTCCCTTTCTTCCTTCTCCACTTTCTCATTTGAATGGCTTAAATGTTATCTGACACCCATTTAAAGTCCCCCCTACTATGCAGAATGGTTCTACATAGAAATAACACGTTTAATCCTATTGGAATAGCAACTTTTCCATTAGAAAAACTAAATCCAAACACAAATACCATCTAAACACCAGCCCAATGCTTGGTCCCTTTTCTGCAAAAACTTGACATTTGAGGAGTAGGAAGAAACAGTGTAATGTTTTCCTATTTCAAAGTTGTGTTTGGCTTGTCAGACTCCATCTCCCCTGCTGGCAGCCAAAACATCTCCCAGGATGGTTCTGCTCACCACTGTCCTGCCTGGTGCTCTCAGGTACAGCTGTGCTTTTGCTGCTTCCCTCTCTCAGCTTGTACCGGAGTCTCCAGGCAGTGATGATCAGACTGCTTGAAGCAAAGAATTTGGATTAATCATAAAGCTACCTTTAAAGTGGCATTTTTGTGCTCATTAGAAACTGTCCTCATTTAACCAAGTTATTTGTTTACATGGTAGGAAACCAGGGTGGAATCCACTCACTAAAAATCACCAGAGCTCCAGAGAACAGGAGCACAGGGTGATCATGGAGGTAGATGTGGAGCTGTATTATTTGTACTAAAACTGATTCATTTTTTCTTTTTTTTTTCCTGTATGGTTGAAGAGTAAGACTAAAACTATTCATTCAGCCCATTTATGCACTAAATTAACAATATTCAAGGTGAGGTTGTTAACTGCTAAAATCCTCTGATATAAAACTCAGAATTTAGGGACTTAAGTAATGAGTGCTATGAAGTTTTCCACTACACACAGAAGGAAACTACTGAATGAAGTTTCTACCAAGCAAACAACAGGGTCCACAAAGGCAGATAGAGTTGGGAAATAACAATTTGCATCCACATGCAGAGCTTTGCTCTGCAGCTACACCAACTGCAGTGGTAGCTGGCCAATAGTGCATACAGGCAATTGCCCACAAACCTTTAGTGTTCGTGGCAAACAGAGTTTGTGTACATATAGTTGAGCTCTCAAGGGGTTTTTGGAACTCTTGTTTTTAGAAAAGCTGATCTTTCCTTCTCAAGGCACTGTGACTGTTGTATGGTAACACCAAACCCCTCACCTTTTTTGGGTGCTCAGGCTCCTGACATGTGTGAAATTGAAGTGGCTTCTCTTCCACGTGGAACTGCCGGCGTGTTCCCCGGGTCTGGGGCCTGCTCAGGTAGCTGGAGTGGTCCTCTTGCCCCATGTCCTCCTTCTGCTGCTCTGGCTTTAGGGAAGGCCTGGGCAAGGGAGCCCACTGAGGTTCAGAGAGTAACTGTGTGTGCTGAAAGGAATTCAGTGAGTTCAGAGCTAGCCCAGGTCCTGATCCAGCACTTGGAGGTGCCAGGCTTGGGGCAGGTCAGGCATTGGCCTGCTGGCACTTATGCCCTGGGCTACCAGAGACTCAGGTTCCTCTTTGGAATACTGGAAGCCAGCAAGCCTCTGCCAGCCCCTGGAGTCTGTGACAGAGCCCGTGGCTCTTTTCCAGCCCTGTTCCTCCTCACCCACCCCACGAGATGGACATGGAGCGAATGAACAGGGAGAGCAGGGTGCTGCTGCCACACCCAGATCCTCACCTGCTGCAGCTCTGCCTGGGGACGCCTCCTATTCCGTGTGCTTGGCTTTCCTTCTTCCAGGAGCTGTGTGCCTGTCACCCCCACACACACTTGGTTGTGATAGGCAGGTTCTTCACCTTGTGGCTTTTTTCCCTTCTGCTGAGCTGGTTTTGCTGGAGGCTTTGGGAGGCGAACCTGGGGTGCACAGTAAGCATTTTGTACAGTGAAAAAAAGTCCAGATCTCACACAGAAAAAGAATGATCTTCACCATATATACACATCTTGAACAACTGCATCACTTTCCAAACAGGACTTACAGCAAAACCCAAGTTTTCACTTAAAGTTCCAGAAGAGAAAGTAAGTGGGTTTACATCTAAAAATGACCATATTTCATCCTAATGAAATTACAGGTTGGTATTAATGCAATTGTTTTTTAGTCTGATTTCTACAAGATCAAGCAAGCAGTGACCTGGCTTTCCACCCACTTTTACCCCACTTTCCTTTTGCCCCAACATTGGCACTTTCACTGTAGGGGGAAAAAATGAAAATATTTATCCAGAGCAAAAAAATGTGGTAAACAAATATGGGAATTAATGCAAATAATATTTTATCACCTATCTTTGGTGTGCCATTGGAACCAAGAATCAGGATATAGCCACTGCTACACTTCTTATGCCACCTCAAGATTAGATTCAGATTCTACACAGGGAGCAATATCCTAAAATCCATGCAATCCTCTTCACATCATCAAGGAGCTGATGCTACAGGAACCTGTTACAGGTGTTCATAGCTCTTCAGAAGGGAATTAACCCCAAATCCCCTCATTTCCTGTGTACCAAAGCGGTTCAGGAGGAATCAGACAGATCAGCTGGAGTCAGATCCTGCTCACAAGCCACAAGTGAGGAGACAGTGGCTTGTTTGCAGTGGCTCCCACTGTTCCAAGGTTGTCTCTTCAACAGGAGAAGTGTTTGGTGAAGAAAAGGAGAGAGGGAAAGGGAACACTGAGATGAAAAGAGTCAGGCCTAGGATCACTCCAGGCAGTGCCATGAACAGATGCTTTGGGAAGAGCTGCTTGTCACCCAGCACTGTCAGAGCTGCAGCCCCAAGTGCACCAGGCCACTGAAACATTGCATTTGCTGAAAATAGCAATAAATTTCAAGAGAATTCAGTTACCTGCCCTCTCTACTTGTATTTAAGTACTCCTTAAATCCTTTGGATAACCCTAAAATTGCCTTTCTGCAGCTGTTTTGCAGCGAGTGCCTAGAGGAAACGGGCTCATGTCAGCAGCAGAACTGGCTGAAGGAACAGGCTGCAGTCATACACAGGTGATCCTGGTGTTCTCACTGTTCCAAGAAGTGAGACACTCAGCATTACAGATTTCCCTGAGAAAGTGCTGACAGGTGCCAAGATTTAGTAACACCAGGCATTCCCCCTGATCCTGTTCCTGGCCATCACACCCAATCCCACTGAATCCTGCAGCACAGGAATGGTGATAATCATTCACTTCTCAGCCAGGGATTTTCCAGGGGGCTGTGACCTGCAAATATCCAGTGCTGCAACAGCTCCTGCAGCCTGCAAGGCTGGAATCATCTTTTATGCTACAGACTGTCGAGCTTTTGACCAGGCTTAAGAAGGAAACAGATTTACTATTTAGTGTCTGACTCTTGAGAAATCAAAGACTCCTGTGAAACAGAGATCCAGCAGGATCAGCTGGAGATCAGTTAACAGCTACCTGATGCTCTGAGTCAGTTCACAAAACAGTGCAAGCTTAAAAGAACTTCTCAAATGAGTGAGGGCACAGTGGTCACCATCACAGCCACACAAGTCCAGTCACCAAAATGGCTTTTGGTTTTGTTAAAAGAAAAAAGGGGGTAAAACCAGAAAAGTCAATAAAAGTGCTAAACTAAGTATCTGTAATTACCAAGATCAAAACCCAGTACCTTTTCATTAAACATGAACTTTTGTTCTGCCTTCCACAATACGTAAATAGTGCTGACAATTGGTTCGTGAGGCACTTGCTACAATAAAATCTAATTGTATCATGAGAGAAAGGTGACAATCAGGAGATCATGAAAAAATTACATATTCTCACTGGTGGTTAATTAGCCATGCAAAACCCCCTCAAACAGATATTCTCTTCTATTAGGAATGATTACTATGCAGGCCTACAGATGTCAATACCACAGTCATTCAAATACTTCTTTCCCTACTAATTGAAGGTTGTAAAGCTCTGGTGCCAAGGTTTTGCTTCCAAAGAGCTAATTTATGACTAGAAGGATATTTTATGTCTTCAGTTGCAGCAGCTACAAAACTCAGCAAATCAGAACCATCTGTGCACTGATACTTGAATCACCATTCATCTCGCAGCCTATCAGTCACATTAGTTTGCATCCTGCATTCTTGGCTCACGTACACTTGTGATGGTCCAAAGTTCACCAGGAATATTAAAAATGGATGGGACCCTGACCCTACCTTATTGCACACGCCCCAGAGCCCCACACGGGGCTGCTGCATGTGGGCACTTCCACAGGAACAACGGGACTGACATTTCCCAGCAAAACTGCTAATTACCTCCCTCTCTGCTTAGGGAAGCTGGGCTTTATTAACTTAGAGCACTGCAGGAAAATAGCACAGGAGAGCTGTGTCACTTGGAAAACCCTGTGCCAGTGCACACCAACAGCACAGCTAAAGCCACAGGAACATCTCCACACTGGGGCTGCAGGAGGATAAAGGCAAATGACAAAGAACAGCCTGAAAGCAAGAAAATGAATTAAATGCTGGCACTAATAAAGGTAACTTTGCTTTTAATCTGGGACGAAGGAAAAACCTGGCATTCAGGCCTGTCTTCAAGATGTTAGTGAACAAAGTCCTTCACTTCCCCATTATCCTGAAAGTAAATCATTCTCCACAGACCTACTGCTTTGAAGTGAGAGCCTGTGGGTCAAAAGGACTCATGGCAGTTCTTCCTCCTTGAGGGTTGACATTCCACTTTTTAGCAAAGCCAGGGGAAACAGGAATTAACAAACATAGTGTATTTAAGGCAGAAGAACTGCTGTGTCAGTCTCATTTTGAGAGCTTTAACTATTTCCTCCTCTGCAAGAGGGAAGGCAAGAGGCAGGAGCTGTCAGGAATGCTCCCAGAGCTGTCTCACTCACCCTGGACACCTTCGCAGCGAGGTGATTCCGCGCGCATGCTGCTGTGGAAAATTCCAGGGGGCCATCGTAGCGCATCCCGCTCGACTCCAGCCCATCCAGCAGGATCTTCTTCAGCACGTGATACTTGGGCTTCTCAGCATAAGCTAAGCCAGAAACAGAGGCCAGAAACTTGGCTATTTCACCTGCAGAGCAGATCAGAGTGTGAATTTCACTGAGTACAACCCCAGAAGTTCAGATAGGATCTCATTCCAACACCGATGCCAAACGAGACAACACAATTTCTGCTGAAGGCACACTCAAAACACAGAACTGACAATGTCTTGTCTTTTTGGGAGGAGAAAAGGAAAAGACAGACTTGGATAGACAAGGCAGACTTGAAGTGCTCCATCTTGTTATGTTCATGCACTAATTCCCACAGCACTGACAGCTATCCAAGGATAAAATTTAAAACATTTTACCAACAAGTATTGATAGTTCTGTGTAAAAGAGGAAAGTCTTTGATAGACCACAATATCCCCTTAAATATTAATTACTCTGAACAGTTTATTTTAATCTGCATAAATACTATACTGGGAATGTTTTGGAAAAATACAACTTTTTTTTTTTACTTCAAACACTACTATTGTTTTTCTGATTGCATCCCAAAACAGTCTGACAGCAGCAACATTTTTCCATCAAGTGGTTCAAAAAACAGGGAAACCATTGAATGGGCAGAAATAATGCTAGTAGGAAAAACATATGGGGGGTTCAAACTTTTCTTTCAGTTGAAGACCCAAGTGTATCCTAAAACTGGAGTGCTACACCAGATATTAGCATCTGGTCAAATCCCAGCGGGAAAGATTTATTAAATATGTATACACATCATGAATAAATTTCACCTAATACAAACTGCATTCCAGTAATTCCAATACAAAAGTGCTAGGAAAATAATGGAGTAAATCAAAACTAGATACTGACCTTTGGTGTTTTCCCTGGGTTACTTTTGTATTTCAGGGAAGGAAGAAACAAGACAAGACAAACTGTGCATCCATTTGCTTTTTCAAACTCTGAGCAATGAGCAATAAACCTTTGGTAGACAGTTGCTTACTATTTCCATGCTAACAGCTACTTCTGTTTCCAAGATAGTCACTGCTTCCCAACACCTTGGATTACATATGGCCAAGATCCCTTATGTCACTCCATGGGATACAGCACAGACTGAGCAAGATTCTTTTTTTTCAAAGACTTTGTTCAATTTGTGTTACTTTCCTTCTCTTCTGCTCCCCCCCAGAGTCAGACATTGAGCTGTGTTTAGGAAGAGGCTGAAGAGCCAGAGGGTACAGGTGCAAGTACACTTACTGCAGCTGCTTCCAGGAGAATCCCACCTCAGCACTGAATCTGGGAGCTCATCCATAAGTCTGAAACAACACCAGAGTGCAACAGTTTAATGCGCTTTTGGAGCAGGTGATTCCTCATTTGGGATTTAGGAAGACAGCAAGTCTCAGCTCCAAAGGGAGTGGACCTCCAGGATAGCTAATGATTCACAGGACTGCTTTTCAACCCAGATCTCCCCTCACCAGCTCCATTTTTAACTCTTTGCACACAGCTGGTTTCACCAAGATCAGGCTGACACCTAAAACTGCACTTTAGGTTTTTCTTTGCACATATTTTAAGCTTTCTAGAAGGAAAAACAAAAGCCCTTTGAGCCAAATGGCTTGTTCTGATTTCATATTGATGATTCCAATTTCTATTTTGGAATTTAAGCAGCAGTTCTGCTCTGCCTTCCTATCATTTAGCATCAGGTCCCCTCTGCCATGGAGCACATGGCTGCCAAAGTTACACCCAGGCACGGCAGGGCCACAAGGGGACAGGGAGGTCACATCACCCAAAGTCCCACATGCTTCATAAAAAGTAGGGCCACAGGTGGAATTCCTGTCCATCCAGGAACAGGAACAGCAAAGAAGCTCAGCATCAATTCCTAAAAACAGGAATAACACCAGCCCTCATCTTGGGCAGTCCAGCACCCAGAGGAACCTGAAAATTAAGACAAATAAGAGGAATAACCTGGGCAAAATACCTAATTCCAATTCATTAGAGTAAGAAGATACTGATAAGTGGAATCTGTGTAATTTTCTGTGCATTTCCTTGAAGCCTCCTTTTTCTCAGCATCCTGGAAATGTGATCCATCCAAGGGTTAATAGAAAGGGAAGAATCACTGGAGCAGCTTGATTGATTAAATTGATTTCCCATTGAATTGTATAAGTGCTACCTTGCAGGGGGCTGTGTAATGATCAGAACTTCTAAAGGGGAAATATTAAACACAGCAGAGGGTGTCAACATCCCCAGCTGCAGCCGCCCTCCCCTGCCCCACGCCGATTTCGGGGATCAGCCAGCCCCACAGGTACCTCTGCTGTGACCTGCCCTACTTTAAAGTTTGCTGCTCCTGCTATTGGGATGTTCCAGCTCTGGGTAACTCCTCTGCTGTGGAGCTGCTACAGGTACCCTGTGCAGCTAACTCCCTCCAGTCCCAGCTGGGAGGGCAGAGGAAGAAAACACTGATGCACTGTTGCTCCAGTGAGCTCCAAGTCATGCTGGGAAAAAGGAAAGATTTTCACTAAGCTCCTTAGTGTTTTGGAATTTAATTG
Organism: Molothrus ater; assembly: GCF_012460135.2. Lineage (NCBI taxonomy): Eukaryota > Metazoa > Chordata > Aves > Passeriformes > Icteridae > Molothrus > Molothrus ater. The sequence goes on from NC_050480.2 coordinate 3,410,719, forward strand.
TTTGTAATGGCAGTAGGCTTATGTAACATTAAAAACCTATAGAAAAACATCTGAAAAACAGTATCATATAGAGAGTTAAATAAATTGAGTGCACATGTGGAAAAACCTCCACGAGATGTTTGTACTACGGTCTCTACAAAGTGCCCATGAAGTTTAATGGAACCACACAACAACCTTCTGTATGTGCACCAAGGCCCGTGCTAATTTACAAATGATTTCTTGGAAAAAAAAGAGCATTGGAAAAATACACAGCAGACAAAATGCCTGTGTACTGTGCACTGGAATCCATCCTCTCCTCACAGCAACACAGACATAAACATGCAAAGGAGAGTAGACATGCACATAAAGTTCCCATTTTAACTGCTTCCAACATCTCTCTTAATTAAGGAAAATTGTTTTAGCTTTCTCCTAAGGTGCTGTTCTACAGCATGGAAAGCTGTGTTTCCCAGAGCTGGGAAGCAGTGAGGATGCTGCAGGGCTCCAGGCTGGTGTGTCCATGTGTGGGGGGGTTTGTCCTTACTTTGTTTTTGCACTCTGGACAGCTACAGGGTCCTTGAGGTTCTGCTCCCAGGGCAGCTTCCCACACAGCCAGTGCAGCATGCAGTAGCCAAGGATTTCAAGGTCACCTCGTCTGGATGGGGCTAAAATGTGGGAAAGGGGGAGGGGGAAAGAGAAAAAAAAAATACAATTAAGAATAGGAACCTCTTCTTAGGAAATAGAAAAGACTTTGATTGAACTGGTGCTGATGAAATATGAAGAAGCCAAATGGGCAAAGTGTTTTGTTTGTTCAGCTGTATTAGACCTGAACTGCCCCGGCATTTGGCCACAGGCCACAGACAGGCAGTGACTTGTTCCTGCTCAAGTGAGGGTCAGCTTCCTCACCTCCTCCAACTCCATCCTTCCTCAGTCTGGTCTGTCACATGGACTTGATCCCCATGGCCTCTGACATGATCCAGACAGCCCATAACTGAGTACCAACACTTTCTCAAAGAGCCAAGCAGTAAAACAAAGAAATAAATGTCTGCTGCTAAATTGCTAACACATGTTCCAGGAAGTCCATGGGGTCCACATTGGTCATGCAGGGACTCTGTGAGAGCAGACTAAACACTGATGGCCTTTCCTGTTCTCCCGTGGAGCCGTTTGAACTCGGATGCTGGGACAAAAGTGCCATCTAGTGTGCACTGACTCACCAGAGCCTGCTCCCGGCTCCAGCAGCGCCTGCCGAGCTCTGCACAGCCCAAAGTGCACTCGCTGTTCAGCAAAGTCCTGGGTGAACTTCCCTCTGCTGCTTCCAAAAAGGAACTTATTTCAGGGACAACTTACTCTCTGCACACCCCAGGCAGACACAGATACAGGAGGCAAAATTAAATCAAAAATTAACCCCATCCCCGAGCATCATTTACGCAGATAAACTGAAGTTAAATCTATAGATTGGCTTTTCCTAGAAAAAGAGGGAGGGGAAAAGTGCAATATCAACAGAATTGCTAGTGCTTGCTGCTACCCAGAGGAAACCAAACTTCCTAAAACTGAACAAGCAGGAGCACTGCAGGATTTCTTTGACTTGCAGCTTACAGTTTGCACATCAAAACCACATGGAATCTACAAAACCAGAAACTGCTTGTCATGATTAAAGACAGACAGATGTACAAGTTAAATTTATGCTTTTCCAAAATGAGTTTGTGCTTTCCAAGAAGGAAAGGAGAGTTCAGACTTGTTTGGCACTTTTTATCCAGTGTAAAGACCAGTAGCTGAGTACTGTGCTGTTAATCCAGCTGTAAACAGATATCATATTTTATGGGCCTTCATTAAATAAATTCCAGAAAGTCACTCGGTGAACTTATCTTTTAATTTAAGAAGTCATCTGCTAAAAGCCACGGTGCCAACACATCATAACTGTCCCTCGTTGCTGTACACACATTACTGTAAAAGCAGCAGATTAGTTTTTATACATTCCCTATCTTAACTGCTCTTAGGCTCAGGATTATTAAAGGCCCTGGATCCAACACCGCTGCGCTGTCCCTTGGGCGTCGTTTATTTCCTGCCCTGGATTCAGCAACGTCCTAATGCAAGACTTGGCTCCCATATTAAAATAAAAACACAATCTCTACCACTTGCTGTTCTGTAGTGATTTCTCTGGCCATAAATCTCCCAGTAACTGTGGAACAATTCCATTCACACACACGTGTTCACAACTCTTTTTTCCATTATGGCAATTCCAGATTCGATCCATATAAGCCAGCATTTTTGACTGCAGATCCTCTAATTTTCACAATGCCTTTCTGGCACCTGTTTGTGTGAGAGAGGCTACAGAAAGTAGCCTTTTGAGGAAAATTGTCAGAATTCCAATGAACAGCTTTTTTCCATGGGGGGGGGGGGGGGGAATTCATTGATGTGTATTTATAATAACAGCAAACCAATCAGATTTCAGAAGTTACCCCAAAAAAAGTCATTTTCTGAAAAAACAATCCCAGATATTAAAGTTTCCTCACAGTTAGGCCATGACTAATGATGTTCCCTCTCACCTGCAGCTCCTGGGACAAAGCCACAACGAAGCAAAAGCCTTGGCTGACACCTGCCCAAAGCCACAGCGGGCACAGGGACAACAAAAAGGTCCGTGGAGCTAAAGCACCTCTGCCCAGCAGCAGCAGGAAATGTTCCACAGGAGACAGTAAGTCAGTCCCCATCCCTTCATCTCCCAGGCCACCACAAGGGCTGCTAAATACAGACATTTACAAGGGGGTTTTGTAGAACCACTTGAAAATGTCAGCATTTGATTCTTTGCCTGTACTTGCTTATTTCCTTCTGCTCCATATAAGAGAAATCCCTCAAGCTTTTAAATCATTTAGATTCGTGTTAAAAAGTAATTGATTAATCTTTAACGAGTTAGTATTATCTATGGACAATGGAATTATTAGATTTTCATGTCAAATCCAGCACTAATAGATAAATTTCAATGATACGTTTACTTGCAAAAATAAATCTGCTCACACAATTGAAGATTACAGGAATTCTTGATAAACATCAACGGAGAGAAATCAATCTGCCTTCACTTTAAATATGACAGCCAGGTGAAAATAAAACAATTCTGCTTGATAACTTGTCACAGTTACAAGAGTGTACACTCCAACCAGTACTTATTTAAATCAAATTCTTACTTCTCTGCTAAAAAACTTGCTTTTTTTTTCTTCTCTTTTTAATAGATGTTTGATTTCTGCTTTTCTACTCACAGGATTTTTTTACTGTTATTTTAGTCTCATATGAAATAGTATTTAATGGGAACATATTGGTGGTATTTTATTTCACAATGTCTTTAAAGTTTAATTTTTTAATTTGGAGATTTAAGGCCTGATTCTGTTCTCAGTCCTGCCAAGATAAATCAGAAACAACTTCACTGAAGTTGATGAACTCACAACCACATCAATGAAATCAGAGTTTTAAATATACCACAAATATACTCAACACACAGGCACAGGCTCCAATAACTCAGAATAACTGAAGCCATTCACCTTAGAAGAAAATAGATGATGTATCTCTGTACACTGAATTTGGCAGCTATCTCCACTCTAATTTATATTCAGACTATTATTTCCAAATAGATCAGGGATATCACAACAGCCACAATATGCTCTCAAAACTCCACTGCTCCCAGGAACTCCTCTGAAACAGAACTAAAAATGGGAGGTTTCTCTATGGCCTCTGTTTAGCTGATTGTCTCCAGCCTTTTGTAAAGATCCAACAAGTGACAGGTGAAATATTCTCTTATTTTAATTAGCACTGTTATGTGATAATTTCACTATTAGTGATTTTTTTGGATTAGAAGCTTTTCATAAACATGAAAATCATTTTTCATCATTCTGGTTGCTCATATTGCATGGATGTGCAGCAGCACCTCCAATTCTCACTGGCATTACAGGACACCAATTCATGGTAACTCACAAGCAAAGAGAACTCACACCACAGCTAGCAATGCAAAAGCCCATAAAGGAAAGGAGGGTTAACATGATCGTGGGGAAATGCAATTGTGATAAAAATATAAAAATAATGATAAAAATCACAAAGTGATATAACTTACTCAAGGCTGAGATGATTAAAAGCCAGACAAATACAAGACTTGACAAAAATCAGTGCCTCTATTAGGAGTAGGAGAAATGAGAAGACAAAAAAAACCCTAAAAAGCAGGTAAGGAAGTATTCCTTCCCCCAGGTCCTGGCCAGTCTGAGGAGCTCCCTGCAGCAGGATGATGACCAATGGAATAGTGGGTGGCTCCACAGAAGAGGTTAGAGAAATGCATTGAATTAATGATACATTTTAGTGCCTGGAGGCCATTCCACAGAGTTATCCAGCCTCAGACAGGGCAAAAGCCAGCACTGCTGGTCTCCTTGTGTCCAGCCCTGCTTGGCACATTGCTAAAGGACTCCCTGACAAAAACCACCACCACAGACTGCTGGAAAGAAAATTCCATGGCACCACCACAGCTCTTGCAGAGAAGCCAGTGTGTGACATGGCAGAGAGGGACACCTCCTGTGCCAGCCTGGGACACTGTCCCAAACTGGGACCCTACAGATACACACTTGATGGGATGAACGGACATGGCAGAGCTATCTGGGGGGGGAATCATCAGGACTGGTGGAATGGGATGTGCTGGAAGAAAGAGGGTTGGGGTTCTGCTCTGATGGGGACAAGCTCATGGAGTGGGAAGGCTGGGAGGTGCAAGGCAATGTCACCACGAGATCAGGGTGGCAGATACAGTGGTGGTGGCAGGAGATGCCGGTACCTGGTCGGAAGCAAAAGGTTCCAGGCTTGCAGTAAGGACAACATGTGGCAGAAGTTTAACTCTTCTTTCACATCTGCGTGGCAGAAAAAAAGAATCACAAAGGTAAGGGCCTGACAAGTAGGGGTGGGCAAGCAGCTCAGATTCACTACCTGTCAGAATTCCTGGAGTAGAGAACAACAGCCCTTTCCCAGGCACAGTCCTCAGATGTGACAGAGTTGTAAATGCTTCTCTTCTTATTTTTGCTTCTTCTGAACATTCCTGGCAGCTTCCAAAGGTGGCTGTAGAAGCCCATCCAATCTTTTCCTTGCTAGTGACTCTCTTTCACTCACAACCACCTCCTGCTCCCTCCTCTGCTGGGCACACATTTCTAATCCAACTCTCAGGAACTAAAGCATCTTTTTATTTATTTCCCACTGCAAAGTTCCACCCATTTTTCGCCAGACTGGTTATATTTTCCTTTTATTATTTAGGATTTACAGTTTGTCCTGTACACAGTCTTTGGGAAACACATATCAAACTGCAGCAGATCAATAATTCATTTGACCGACAAAAAAAAGAAAAAAATCCTGCAGGCTCCCTCTGAATCCTAACTATGCATGGACAGATGCCAAATCAACCTCTTGATCCAGAGGCACTCAGAGCTCTGTTCTCTGGAAGCAGGCTCCCAAAGAATGTGTTTCCAGGCATAGGTGTTTATATTCCTGCACATCCTTCCTCACAAAATGAACCCTGCACATATTTTAGTCAGCAGAACAGGAAAAATGGCCAAGCATTGAGCTGTGTTTTTAATACCACGGAACAGCTCTGACTGAGCAGTGGGGAAATCCAGCACAAGGGCTGCAGGGCTTGCCCTGCCAACAGCCCAAGGCTGGCACTGCCCTGGACAAACCCAGTGTCTGATGGAGCTCAGGGAGCCCAAGGAGCTCATAACCTCTGTGAGGGGCACAGAGAAACTTGCCCAAAGTCCCCACTCCTGTGGGAAGCAGCTTTGACTACTGCAGATGTAGAGATCAGTCCTGCACAGACTTCAGTGGGGTCTCTACTGATGCAAGAGACAGCCCCACTACTCAGAGTTCCTGTGAAATGCTGGGAGCAGGGAGAGGACTCAGCTTGGAATCGATGGCAAACACAAATATATGCTGGAGGGAATTCAGCATAGATACTTCATACTCTTATGTTCATCAATGATAGCAAATTAAAACTGGGCTTACACACTCAATGCACAGGACTGGAGTATTTAAAAGAACCTCAATATGTTAAGTGCAGTAAATCTCCAGAGAAATTAGGTATTGACTGCATGCCTCAGTGAGGAGAAAATCTACAAAAATCCATAGGAGGCATTGATCCAAATATTACTTTTTAACACTAACTATGTAACAACTTTTTAAATGTACACTGAGTATAGATATAATTCTCCTTAATTATCAATCAACAAACCAAAATGCAATACTGTTTATACAGGCTGGTCTTTAAAAATGAATACAGTGAGTACACTCCAATGAGACACTAAAACCAATGATGCAGTTGTGCCCTGCATCAGAAATCTGCATCAGAATAAAAAGGGTTTTAATTTCAAATACCCACACCCTGGCTGGGATGGGATCCTGCCACAAATCCAGGAATGCTGATGGTGCAGGTAGGATCCTGAGGCAGAGGCCAGGCTGGGCTCTGCTTGGTTCCAGGAGAACTCCAAACATAGCTCAAGGATGCAGCTCCACATCACATCTGGCCTTTCCAGAGGCTGTCAGAAGAACACAGACCAATCCCACTACCCCAGAGTGTTTCCTTGCAGTGGCCACTGGTAGGAACCTTCCTGGATCTCAGTGCACTGCACACTCTACACCTGGTGAGCTCCATGAAGATCCTGGGGAATACCCTCCCATTAAACTCTCCATTCAACCATGGAAAATCCAGCATCGACCTAAATTACTGGGAAGGGAATGCATTTGACTGGCTCTGTGCAAGGAGGGTATCAGCTCCAAGTATTGCCAAGAGGCACTTTTGAAAGCTTCAAATTCCTAATTTTGTTAAAGCTTCAGCATGTCCCTCAAATCACTGCATGTATTCAGTAGCTGCTTCATGAACAAGTCAAAATGTTCTCATTTGTCTGGCTCAGCACAGCCACTGATGCTGTTCAGGGGGGCTGAAATACTTATGTTGCTACACACATGCAGGAAATGCCCTCTGGAAAGGATTTCATTTATATAAAATAACATTTAAAAGTTAGAATTATATTCCAGGAGCATTGAAATAACAAAGCCCTCCACTCTGAAAAGCTGGGTGACACCAGAATGAAGGCTGTCTCTGCACCTTCCATTCGCCCACAGTCTTTAAAGACTTTTCAGAACACCCCACCTCACTTTGTACAGGAGATTGTGCTGAGACTGCACCATGAGCAGGGAATCCAGGAGATTGCTGAGCAAAGAAACCCTTTGCCCCAGCTGCTGGAAGTCTTTCAGTATCCTAAACCACCTCTGTGCCTCTCAGCCTCACACCAAGAGAGCAGGGGAACCCATTGCTGTGTTCTGCCTGCTGAACCCCTGCAATCTCCAACAGAAGTCGCTGCAGATGCAGATTTTCCCTGGGATGTGGAGAGCTCTGCTGCAAGTGGGGAAACTCTGGCAGTTTGATCTTCATGGATTCAGGCTGTTTGTCGTGGTTTAACCCCATCCACCAATTAAAGTACCACACAGACTATTCACCCCCTACACCTCCCTGGAGGGACAGGAAGGAGAATCAGGGAAAAAAGTTAAAACCCATGAGCTGAAACAACAACAGCTTAATACTTGAACTAAAAATTTAATAATAATAATAATGAAAAGGAAGGTAAAGAAAGGAACAAACTCCCTGACAGAGAAGTGATGCACAACAGAATTGTTCAGCACCACCTGAGCAGTGATTGGCCCCTCCTGGCCACCCCCAGTTTATCCCTGCCCCTGTTATCCCAGGTGTGGAACATCCCTCTGGCCAGGTCAGCTGTCCTGGCCAGGTCCCTCACAGCTCCCTGGGCAGCTCCTCGCTGCCAGAGCACGGGGAACTCACCAGTCCTTGACTGAAGGGAAGCACTGCTCAGCAACAACTACAACATCCCTGTGCTGTCAGTGTCATTCTCATCCTAAATCCAACCACAGCACTGCACCAGCTGCTGGCAGGGAAATTAACTCTGCCCCAGACAAAAGCAGGACACCACCACAAGGTCAGAGCTGGCATTCCATGTGAAGAGCTTGGATCCTTTGCAACATACCAGATCCCACATCATGTTCTGCAGTCTCTTCCAGCAGGAGGACAAAAAAAAAAAAAATCTGTGGTTTTTCTGTTTGCAGCTATCAAGGAAACACTTTTCAAGTGTAAGGGGGTAAGGGGTAAGCTCTCTCAAACTGTTTTTCTGAATATTTTGTTTTGTGGAGTCCTCTGGTTTTAACAAATTCCAGCACATTTAGCTCTTTGAGGAGGTTATCTAAGACACAGATTGCAGAACTTACCTCACACTTCCTCTGCACACCTTTTGTCACACAAGTCTGTAAAATTTCCGTGCACTTTCAAATAGAAGGAATTATCTGTCCTGTAATCACATACCCATCCACAAACCCTACCAAACTGGCTGCTATAACTATCCAACAGCCAAATCCCAAATATTCCAGCTTCCACCTACCCTTCAAAGAGCATCCACATCAAATACCAGTGCACAGCCCCACCACTCACTCTACCAGGCAAAGCAGGCAGAGTCAGGTCTCCAGAAAACAGCCTGGGTACTTGGGAAGGCCAGAAGAGTCCAAAACAGATGCTCTCCTCACCACAAAATATTTTCTAGCAGGTGAAATGGTGCAGTTGTCTTAGCAGGAAATACTTGCCAGTCTTATTTCATTTTTCCTAATGACCAGAGTTAAACGACTGCAGGTTTTAACAGCTCCAGCAAATTATCAAGACCCTCTACATTACATGGTCAATGGTCCTTTTAATAGAAAAAGCAATAATATACAGTTGTTTGTGCCAACTAAAACTCGTTAGAAAGTATTAGTTTAAGGTAACAGTTCAGCAGCTATTAACAAGCACAAATTCCTGCAGTTATCTCTGGTGACACTGATGCTCACCAGGCTGGCAGCAGCAAACCATCCCTCCTGCTTGAGATGATCTTGGGGGTGAAGGAGGGGAAAGGGGAAAGAAAAGTTAACAAAAACACTCTTTTGTAGCAAGAGTCAAAGTTTTTCAATAATCACCATTTTTTTCACTAGCATAACATTAGAATTGACTTTTTGTCTTGCTGACATAGCAACTAAGAAAGTTGTGTTGCATTGACCATATTGATTGTGAACAATGCAGCCATCAGTGGGACTTTACACCATATATTTTCAATATTGACCTCCCAGTCCCTTTTCCATGGCTCTATGGGTCTGCTATTGGATTTGGACTGCAGCGTAATAAACAGCTAAGGTTTAATTAATGGTAAATGAATACAAGACATAGGTTATGACTTTAACTAATTAGGGAATTGTTGAATTAAGTCTGCCTTGGAATGCAAGGCAGTACAATCAATATCCAATAAAAGGACTATGTATGTAATTTACCTGCAAATGTGTTTCCAATACCATCAAAGTGAGTTTAAATAAGTAAGATATATGAAAGGCTACTGGAAAAAGATTTCAGAAAGTTAACACTTTATGGCTTCAGAAAAGGTTTTTCTCCTTGCAGAAGGAATGTCATCTTGAAATACCCTCCCATAACACAGATGGTGACACTCAGCCACAGCTCTCCCTAAAGGACAGTGCAGACTCCAAAGCTTTTTCCTTGACAACGCAGCATTAGCAAATCCTGCCTCTGCAGGGCACAGCGAGCACAAACCAGCCCTCCCAACAGAAACCAATGAAGTTTGATGTTGAGCTCTTCTCAGGGCTGTCCTGGGCTGCTCCAGTGCTGTGTGTGCAGAGCCTCTCAGGGCTCCTCCTGCTGCCCTTCCCCCAGCCCTGGGGAAGCATTCCCAGGCACACGAGGAGGTCACCACACCAGGGGCTGAGCAATCCCCATCACTGCTTCTCCTGTGTACAGCAGCACTCACAGCCTGATTACTCATTCTATAATCACTCATCTGAAATAAAAAAAAGAAACCTACCTACTCCCTTGTGGGCATCTATGCTGGTAAACTCTATTGTCCCATTATGGCCCTTCCTAGGATTTTCCTGATACTGTTTGTGGTTCCCATTGGGACAATATCTGTAGCAAAGTCCATAATCTGCAAGATAAACCTGGAAGACATGAACAGACAAATGAATAATGCTTTTGTCCTTTGAAAGTATAACCTTTATAATTAAGTCTTAAGAAACTGATAGGTTAAGGACAGCCTTAGATCTAAATTTTATTAAACCAAATGGTGCCTCAGGATAAAATATGTACAACTGGGGGCTATAACAGCTGCCCTCCCCATTTAAATCCTTCCACTACTATACTCTTATCTTATTTCAGAGTCGAGCAGGATTTCAGTCATTTCATTTTGTTCCTGAGCTCTCGGCTCTCCAGGTGGGCATCCAGACATCATAAACAGCAATATGCCTTTCATGCAGCCTCACATTGCTTATGGGACCCCTTCCTCCCCTGACTTAAGCAGGCACACTCCCTTCCCCATTTGGATTTTCCAGCAGCTGAGACTCTTCCCATTCAACTCTTCTGTGCACCTTCAAAGCCAGAGGAAGGGGCAGCAGCTTCCCAGTTGGACTGGACATGGGGCTCCAGTGCCCCAGGGCTGCTGGGCACCGGCCACCTGTAATCCAGCCCTTTGGAATGCCACTGTCACTAACTTCCTACATGAACTATTGAAAGTAGGCCTAAAACAAAGCAAACCAGCTCTCCCCAACCCAGTAAACCACCCCTGAATTTAGAAAGTATTTTAAAAAGACACAGAACCAAACTGTGGTCTCTCAGTTACTCTGAAGCAAATGGAGTTAAATCAATGTATGAGGAAAAAAAATAGGGCCTAAATTGTGTATACTGCCATAGTGCCACAATCACCATTCCATCCACGGATTTTTGGGGCAAAAGCTGAAAATCATCTGAAGGCATAGAGATCACTGCGACTAAATCTTATTATATGATAAAGAAAAACATCTTATTTAAAACATCTTTCCTCTTTAGCTACCAAATACTTTATCCTAAAAAAGTCCTGAAACAAACTTTCCTGGCACTCGCTTGCTATTTAATTATGTCAGTCCTGGTAAAGGCAAAAACAAACAAACAAAAAAGCCTCAAGAGAACGTAACGCATTACTTTGTACCACATTCTGTTCAACTTCTGATTCCTGTTTGTGCTCCAGGCAGCTTCAAATCCTAGGATTGCTGGTCTCTTGGTTTTACTGTTTCTGCTGCAGGATCTGAGCTTATCTGGAGCATGTAAGCCAGGCTGCAGCCCTCACTTCCTGCAGGGGGGTGGCTTTTAGGATTATTGATGATGTTTCTCACCTGACAGCCCAGCGAAACTGGGATACAAGATTAAGGACCAGAGGCATGGATCTCTACAAGATCTGGGACAGGGCATCAGCTTGGTCAGGCTGACTGATTTGATTTTCTCCTGCATCCGTTCTCTGGTGTATTCCTGATGCTCTGGTGCTGCCCTAACTGAGCGCACAGCCAGAGAACTCACTCAAACTACCCTAAAAACCAACTTCTGTGAGTCTCCTGCATCCTTTGTGGGCTGGGAAGGAGAGAGGAGCCTACAAGGTGCATTCTTCCCAGACTCAGTGCTGTGCTTTGGATTCTGCTTGACTACAGGTTTCTGACATAGAAAGGAAGATAAAATACCTTTAAAAATTAAGGCTATGCCTACATTAACATAAGATTTCAACTGTTAGGAAAGAAAATACACCCACAGCACCTCTGGCAGCTCTCTGGTTTGGGCTGGGCATGCCAGCTTATGTGATAGAGACTCCCATGTGACAGCCCAGCCTTAGGGATCTTTTAAACAACACCAACAACAGGCCTACCAGAAAGCAGCCACAAATATTTGCTAGTCAACTTTAAACCCCCCTCCCCCCAATTATCCTATCACAGTAACTATGTACTTTTTATTTTTAAGGCAGCTCCATAATTTTAAACCAATGGATTTGCATAAAACACCTTCAGTAGCCATATCAGCAGAGTAGTTTTCAATTTATACTGAAAATCCCCAAGAAGTGAGAAGGAACTTTAAGTTTTCCTGCACTGACTGAAGATGGAAAGACCTGGAAATAAAGAAGCAACTGCTTCCTAAAGCCACTCACGTGCAGGGTGATCCTGACATCTGATCACAGCAGCTCTCCTCAAAAGTTGGCCATGAGTGTACCAGGTCAGCTTGTTTCTAGTGGGCCATTTATCACTTCCATAATTTTCACATCAGATTTTTTCCACAAACATGGCAGCCTCTCAAGGCAAAGCCTCTTGGCCACCAACAAAAATCAATCCCCTTCAGCTTGTACAAAACCAGCAAGGCACTGTTACAACCTTGCCACAGCCATTATTAGAATCACTGTGTTATTTTAAATTACCATTAATTTCATTTCATCAATTCTCATTATAACCCTTTCATCATTAAAAAGATATACAGTTCTTTATAGCTAGTTGTCACTTTTTGATAATGTAATACTGCATGCCCTTCCAAATTTGCTCAGAACATGGTAGAGGGTAGCTCATTTAGAGTTTATAGTTGTTGTGGATTTTTTAAGGGTATGGGGAAGGGGAAAAGCAGATGAGTGTTAAAGAATACTGACAAAAATTAAGGCAGTTTTAGTAGGTGTTTCAACACCATAAATATTTTTTATCTGCATGTTTTGGGAAAAAAAAAACCACAAATAAGAACAACAACAACAAAAAAAGAACAAAACAGAGCAACCAAAACAAACAGGACACTGGAATAAGAAAAGGTGCTGTGGATGATGAAGGTGCAGCAGGGCCAAGCCCAGAACAGCTGGGTTTAGCTGTGGTACAGTGTAAACTCCTTCCCACTCACTTATTTTAGCTTTTGTTTTTGTTCACGTTTCTCTTCTTTACACAGCCCAGTTTACACCAGTGCTTAGCATGGTCTGTTATTAATAGATTTTTGTTCCCAACCATGAGCCAGATTTCTAAAATCTTCTCCTTTAATTTCATGCACACATAAATGTGCCCATCTTGGTCAAGTGAATTATCACAGGCACAAATAATTATTTGTGAGCACAAGCAGCCAGCCACAGTTTCAGCCATTCTCTGCCCTTTCTGTGCACGACTCCCTCACAGTGCTTGGTGTCTGAAGTGCCAAATATCTGCTAAACATACACAATTCTTACAACCTGGACCCATGATGATCTTTAACTGCACTGAGCTGGGCAGTTATCGGCCTGGCCCTCTGGATTCTCATGGTATTCCCTTTATCTTGAAGGACAGAGCAGGAGATTTATTGCTGGAAGGATGAAGTACGGTGATTTTCTCTGCGTGTTTCCATTCCTAGGTTACATCATGCCTGTAAATAATTAAGTAGATACCTACTAATAAGAGGCAGATTGGTTGCTAATGGCCAGAGTGCTGTCAGGTTCAGCTGGGCACTGGACTACAAAAAGGGTAAAGGCAGACTGAGGTCCATTGTGGTTACCAGCAGACAGAGGGGAAGGGGCACAAGGCATCTCTGCCCTGAAGGAGAACAGAGAAGATCTGATTTTTTTCTCAATTCACCTGCACTTTAGCAAGTCTCTCCCAGTGGGCTAAAAAGCAGGAATCACGATGATTCACCTCACACTGAAAAACAGCTTGAAGTCAGAATTGCTTTCATTCAACTTTTTCCCCAAAGATCAATGCATGATTTCTGCATCTTCTGAAATAATTTTGTATTCTTCCATCTCTGATAATCAAGTCAGAGTTCTATAATGTAACTGTCTTGTCTAAGAAGCACTTAAAATCAGGACTGAGGTGCACGTGCAATTAAAATGCACAGCTTTTAAAGCCAAACTTGAGTCTGCAACACGTCTGCCCATAAAATCCATAGGGGAAAAAACACTACAAGGGGATTGCAGGAGGTGCTCTCCCAAATCTCATTTATTTAAAATGCAGATTTTAAGCTCTGTCTAGTGACCATTTCCCCTCTTAATAGCATCACCATTTAAATGAGATGAATGGATTTAAATTTCTTTCAGAGTCTCTATCCATGCTGCTTGTTCTGCTTTATCATACAAACAGTCAGGACCATACAACGAATTATCTTTAACTCTCCCCAGCCCTGGACTGTGCTTCACCTGTAATTGATAGTTCTGATGATTTCAAGTTTCCTGTGAGGCCTGTGTGAGATTCATGGGCTGTGCAGTCCCCTCAGTCCATCAGTGCTGCTTTGGCAGTCCCTGTGCAGGCCCTGCTCAGAGCCATTGAGTGCAGGATTGATCCTGTGACCTGGAACTCAGGGACTGCCCCACCGCCCCTCTGAGCACATCTGCAGCTCTCTGAGGGCACTCACTGGAGCCTCTCCCCATTTCTAACCATCATGTGGAGGTCACACAGTGACAGCACCTTGACTTTATTCTGCTGTGCCACAGAAAGCAGGGGAGAGCAGTATGGATTTCACATGCCCTTTGAGAAAGGGGACTCTTATTTATTGGCTATGGTGTAAATTCACCAGGTTAATTTACAGAAGAGAGACCAGCAGCAGGAAGTCTAACACAGGAAAATTGCATTTTTTTTCTGTCATTTAATGACTGTTGATGTGTGTTCCTAGATACAAATTAGTCACTGACTTTCTGCAGTTGCAAAAAAAGATAAAGTTTAGTATAAAGGTACACCTGCTTTTTTGAACAGAGATTTATTTCTTTACCAAAACAGAATATGGAATTATATTTTTAATAGAGATAAATATTATTTTTAAGATATGAGTTTTTGGTTTCTTTTAAAAACAAGTTTCTTTAATTCTATACTTACAATATTCTACACTTACAATATATTTTCTCTTAAAATCCTAGACCCTAAAGAGAAAGAACCCATGAGCATTAAGTTTTTGAAAAACCTCATAACAGAAATCGTTAGGTCAGGCAGTTTTATTATGCCAACTCCCACTGGAGCTAGAGAAGCCCCTGGGCTTGTACTCCTGAGCTGGAGTTTGCCACAGGCTAGATGCTCTCACTCCCTATTTATGAGATTAGGTTGATCATTTTACATTAAAAAAAAACAAAAACCAGCCAAGACCAAGGCAATCGAGCTACTCACTGTGTTGGCAGAGAGAGAAACGTGGCACAAACACTTCACACATACAGGAATGAAAATTTAATTCAGACCATAAAAATGCAAGCAAATATTAGAAATTCTCCCCATTAGCACTTCTGAACTCAAATGGGAACTTTTTAAAGACTCTTATAGAATAATTTCAGTGGAAGAGAAATTTTGGTGAAACAAAATTCTACAGCAAACCTCCCAGCAGTGACGTACACTTTGTACTGTTGAGTTAGGAGCTACTCAAACTGGAGCATCTACTGATTTCTTTTATTTAATAAACCCCAGAAAATAAACACCAAAACCTCTGTCCAGTAACTCACAAGTACCTTATTTTTAACCTGTCAATGAATTGACTATCATTAAAGCAAATTACAAGTGCAGCACAATCTTCATACAAATAACACATGAAACAAATCAGAAAATCACCCAGCAACCTGCCCAACTCCAAGTCAGCTCCAAGTCTTAACATTTTATGATTACTGAAAGTGGACACTTCCAAAGTGATTGCAATTTGAAAAACAGCAGCATTTCTTGCTGTCATAAAATTATACAATAGCCAAGACAAAAGAAAAGTCATTTGCAGTTATGCTAATTGTTGCAGATCAATTTGGCTCTGAAGAGCCTCCTCCTCTGGATTCAGCAGAACATCATAAACTGTGATTATGCACTGGCTGCTCCCACTGTATAAACCAGGGTTGCCTTAAACAGCCATGCTGTGTTTCAAATGATGTCTTTCAGAAAGCTGACAAGTTAAATTTGACTCAGCCATTTAACTTGAAGCTTTTAAAAAGAGCAGATATACTCAAATGGTTCACCTCCAATGGCAGTGAGCTGCTTTGCAAGATCTGGTTCTTTATCACAGCAGCAGAGAAACCAAAATTGAAAGAAGTATTGCTTACAGCTAATTATATTTAAGTGAAGTTGGAGAAGTCCTTTTTTCCTAAATGATTGTTTTCCAATTAAAAAAGCATACTTAGATTTTATTACCTGAAGAAAAAAAGGACATCAGAAGAGCACGTGGAATATGACAGGACCAAAAGATTTGTTTTAAAACATTTCACCCAAAGACTTCCATTTCCAGGCTGACTTCAGAGTGCTAGAGAACAGCAACTTGAATCCTACTTACCTGCTCTATCCACTACAATGAGCAGGACAGGAGAGTTAGGGCATGGAAACAATTCATGGCAATATTAGAAATCTAGGACTTCCCAGAATGAAAGTACAATGGGCCACATCCAATCCTTTACTGGTATAACCTAGGGCAGCAATTAAGTCCCACAATTTATCCTCCTCATTAGTTTACTCATCCATAGCAGTATCCCAGTCAGCAGAACACAGAGGGAACAAAGCCCAGCTTTGTCCTGCTTCTTTCTCAGCCCTCAAGCTCCACAGAGCCCCTTTCAGATCTGTTGTGAGGGGATGTGAATGTTCATAAATTCCTTTTAATATGTGAATTGTGCAAGCAAAACATGTGCAAAAATTAAAACTTTTCAGTGGTTATAAACACAGTAAAGGTACAGATAAGTAAACATGCTCACCTCGTGTGGATTGCTGTAGCCCAGAAGAAGATTTGCTGCTTTAATGTCCCCATGGACATACTCATTTTCATGTATGTACTCCAAAGTATCCAACTAGGAAAGAGTTCAGAACAGAGGAGAGACATCATCATCTTCTCCACTCTGCCCCCAAATATTGCTCACTTAGGGAAACCAAGGACTACACAGACTGAGCTACAAATTTAGTTTGGACTAATGATGGCAAAGCAGAAACAAGCCATACTTTGCTTGAGATATCCCTGTGGAACTACCTGAGTACCAGCTTCTAAATCACAGAGCAAGAATGAAACCAGTACTTTCCAAACACCAGAAGAGATGCTGAGAACACCAAGCTCTTGGGAAGATCATATTCCATCATTTCTAAAGGTCTGGCATACATTTGATCCTGCCAGTTATGACATGACCAGCATCTCATGTCACAGCTCCCTGCATCAACACCTCCAGCTCCTCTAATTATTAAAAAACACATTTGCACTTGGCAACTCATCCAAAGGACAAGCCAATCCTGACTTTTGGAGTGTTACAAATTTATCAATTATGTGACTATGAAAGCCCTTCAATTAAAAAAAAATATTATTTAGGTTAAAGGGATGCTTTGGATGCATCCAGTCTAAGAGTTCCTCTTCTCTAACTTAAGACCATTGCCTCTACTCCATTTTCTATGTCCCTCTGCTCAGCAACAGGAGTATTTCACAGTATTTCACAACACAAATCACATTTCAAAGGAGCACATATGTAACTTTCTGTTGGGATGTGCCAGTGACACCCATTTGAGAACAAAACTGGTATTTGCAGACTGGCCAAATCCTGGCCTGTATGAGCAGTGTGTTCAGCAAACACACTGAAAATTTGGCATTCAGGTATGCAATTGTGAACTTTGACAAATATGGATGTCTAATACAATACCCTTCAGACACTGAAAAAAAAATCAATACGTGTTGAAACATGAGAACAGGCTTACACATCTCAGTCTAGACACACAGGTTGAAGTGTGTCTAGACTAAGATGGTCTGTGTTTTAACCTATTAGAAAAAAAATTGGTTTGACCAAATTTTAGTCTGTAGGGGAGTCTTGATTTTCCACTAAATACCTTTTTCCCTAAAAAACCCCAGAGAAATAAGAAAATACATAGCATTTACACATTTAATTCTAAACTCAGCAGCCACCTAAAGGAGCTATATTGGCAAGATAATTCTCTAGTTGAACTCAGCAAATTTGAGAGACAGCAATTTCCTCTCTCTCTGTGCCTACCATCCGTGCCCCAAGTTGCAGAACAATCTCCTTCTTAAACCTGCTGCCACAATCTTCAAAAATTCTTTGAAGGTCTTGCCCCAGTCTCTCCATGACCATGAATCTGTAGCTATCAGGAAATACAGAAAAGGGAGAAATCCTTTAAGACATGACTGCAAGTTTGAGTGAGATTGAAAGGACTAAATCTCCATTTTTGAAAATGGGTTGTCAGTCCAACTGAGGCTTAATTACCATTTATGTCATTACCTTTTTCCCTTGTACTCAGCCAGGCCTGATCCCCAAAACACAGGAATTCCTAAACATCTTATTTTTTTGAGATTCATCCATTTTCTTACTGTAATAAAAAGAAGAACATAACATTGGGTTAAAGGCAGCTGAGAACTCCAGGTGTGGGGTGTTTGCTCTGTCCTAGGGCTGGCCTGTCTGTGGAGTCCATTCTTGGTGTACAGATAATAAATGTGGCCCTGTTCTGGCTGCTTGGCTTCTGTTCTCTCCTCTGACCAGAAAGGACAAGGCCAACACCCAAATAACAAAACCTACAGCAATCCAGAACTACCACAGCACCAGCTGCCACTGCTTCTGGCTTTCAAGCTCTAAAGCAACAGTTCTGAACAAAAGTAGTTAAACCTGGCCTTACCTCTACCTGAGACATTACTTACTATGCTCTTGTTTTGCTGCCCTCTGGTAAAACTTCAGCTCAGAAAACAAGGGGCCATTTTCAAGATACTCCTGTTGAGAAACAAATAAAGTTGGTATCATAAAAGGCCTTAGAAAGACAACACTTTCTTAAGAAAGGGAATGAAACCCCTTTTATCTCCCACCTCCCATATTCCATGTCACCTGAAATTTAAGTAGCTTAAAAGAAAAGTTATGTGGCAATGCATTTTCAGAACCAACACAGATTCTTTCAGATATTATTTAAGACATTATTTTCAGAAATATTGGAGATCAGGTGTGTTTGAGATCATAGTCAAATTTTCCTTACTAAACTGTTGAGGGGTTGTAATCAAGGAAAAAAATCAAGTCAAGGAAATACTGTGTGTCATGGAAATGCCAAATATATCCCCAAGCAGGGAAAGGATATAAAAAACCCAAAGCACCAAAAGCAACAAGCATGCAATAAAGACCCAATGCTGAAAATAAGGGTGGATAATTAGGAGAAAGCACTGCATGCAAGTTAATAATTTAGAAATGAGATCTACACATTACCACTTTAATGACATGCACTGCATCATCTTCTACAGGAACCTGAATTTGAGGGGATGCTGTAAAGGAACAAAGAGATGGAGATCAAGCTGTATGCAACAAAATGTAATTGCAAATAAAGAATGTGCTAACACTGAGTCAGGCAACCAATAATACACACCAAAAGATAGTCTGAATTCCTGCTTTTAAAGGTCAGAGCTTTGCCAAGTTCAAAGAAATATAAAACAAAACCAACACACAGAGAGAAGTTTTAATCAACAAGTAGAGAAGCAATTTGAAGCCCTCTTTTCAGAAGTGTCCCCTGGATGTTAATTAAGGAGTAAGCAGGATGTCCTCAGTGCACACTGGCACCACAATGAGCCATTCCATTAGGACAGACCCTGTTTAAGCCATTCCAGCCAATTGGAAAGCCACTGTATTTGGTTGCTGTCAATCTACTGTCGTGACAAAGACACCACTTTAAAGTTCTGACCTACATTATGCCTCTAGACAGGATTGTCTGCTCTCCTCTATCACAAATTAATTTGGCCCTAGAACCTTGATTTCTATTCTGGCATTATTTAGACACTGGCCTAAGTTGGGGATAGCACAGCCACCACCTGCCTAAAGGGGAGCTGAGGGATTGTGCCTCTCAGTGCAAGTAGAGATTTCAAAACAATAATTGACCACATGTGCCAATTACAGCCCAGGAGACAGAACCTCTGTGCACAGACAATGCAATCCTATTTTCTTCTGACCCTGAGAGAACTATCAGCTCTCTCTGATACTACTGAAGCTACATAGAGCTACACTGGGATTAAAATTTAATGAGACTAAATCATCTTTTAGAATCATCACTGAAAAAAAGGTAAAAAGAATACAATTCCTAGGAAATAAGTGTCCCTTTCAAACTTCTGATAATGATCAAATACCAACAACAGTCCAGGTGTGAAACACTTCAACCATGAGCACACACAAAAATAGACCCCTTTTATCCGCATAATAAAAATCAAGTAAACTTGGATCTAATCAAACCATCCAAGCTTACTTTTTTTGATGGTCAGGGCATAAGAATACTTCTACAATGAACAGTCTCCTTCAGCTGCCATCTTCCTTCAATTCTACTCAGCATCTTGGTTGAATCTGGCAGGGTACACACCCCAAACACCCGCAGGTTCCCCACTGACACTTCCCCATGTGAATGCTGCTGTGCTAATAACACATTAAAATAAAATTAAAATATTAAAACAGTAGTATTGGAAGGTGTGAACTGTCCATAGACTCACACAAGTAACAGTCACATCCAGAACACACATTAAATCTACTAGAAGGGAAGTTTTGGAACACTCTGCTCCTACCATATTTTTGTACTGAAGTGGGAATTAAGGCACAGGCATTTATATATTTCTTTTTTCTCAGCCATATATAGAATGTGTTAATAGAAGACATTAGTAAAAGGAGCACATCCCATATGTTTTCACTACATCCAACAACATCACATTACCCAAACAGAATTTGATGTGTTCCCTTCACTGGCACAGATCAGAAAAGAACCTCTGGATAAGAAAATGTAGTTCAATACCAAGTTACTTAACAGAGGTTTGATAGGTGTAGGCAAGTATCAAATTTAAATGTATTTGAAAAAGGCTGATCTAACTTCCCTGTAGACTTCTTGATATTTTATAAAGGGAGGCCTCATTCATGGTAATCTGGAACAGAGTAACAGCTGTCAGGGTAATGAAGAGGCAGCAATTAACAGGAGGTAGCCCAGCAAAAGGGCTTCACCCCCGTGGTTCTTACACTGTGCTGGCTTGGATGCTTTTGGAGTCACACTGAAAGTCACACATCCTGCAGGAAAATAAACCCAAACATAACCAGCAATGGTTACAAAGTGAAAAGGGAGAAAAGTCAAAGCTCAACATGATACTGAAACAGGTGCCCCACAAAATGAGTTCCATTCAAGTATACAAAAGGAGAAAAGGTATAACTTTTACTACACATCCATGGAACAAGGCACTACAGTCCCCACAAATAACACTAAACTTTTTACACAGATAATGCTGGGACAATCAGTCTCACCCACACAGGTGAGCAGAAGTTGTAGGTGCACCTTTTGCTACTCCACTTTAATTACCCTTTCAGATGCCAACCAGCAATACTCCAGTCACAGCTCAGAAAAGAGACAGACTATTTTTTTGTCCATAAATAAACATAAATGTTTTTTTAAAAATTGTCTCATTACTATGTATAGTTATTTAACAGACTGGAAAGGCTCCCAAGGTTTAACAAACAGTCTGATTACATACCTCATAGACCACCACCACATACTCTCCTGCGAGTTTAGCTCATAGTTAATTACTGTATACTCGTAATTAGCCATGTGCTAGCCTCGTTCTGTGTGGTAGCACATGGCTATTTATAATATTACAATCAGTTAAATGCTAGACTGCAGGACAGTGAGCAGAGACTCTGCAGGAGAGCAGTGCTGACAGGCAGGAGGTCTCTGATGGCAGATAAGTACTCACAGAGGGTACCAGGAGCACTATATGGTGAGATGATGTTTGCAAAAAAAGCCCTTAAAATAGCATAACAAGTGCACAAGTTCCCAGCTTCTGCTGCTTTTGTCAACTAGAGATGTACAACCCCTGACATTTGGGGAGGGGTTGTTGATGCAGGCACACAACCTAAACCTTGTCTGCAGAACTGGGAGCACTGGTGCAGGATGCAGTTGTGAAGGAGGCTGTGGCTGTTTTTGCCTCATGCCAAGAGAAGTCTCATAAAACATTTGCAAAGGGCCCAGCTCTTCTTTCCCTCCCTCCCCTTCAATCCACAGTCACAGCCAGCACACCAGAGTGGGGCACACAGCTTTAAAAAGCCCTCTAAATAAAGCAGTGCAGTAAGATTCACATCCCAGCCATGATTTCCAACTGCTGTGCCTGCACAAAAATCTCACCTAGAATTAACCCACATCCAGGATTCCCTGGTTTCACCCAGCACAGCAGTTATGGCCTTATCATCCACTTTAACCATGAATTTCATCCTTTCTCTTGCTGAGTGCCACATCCTTAATTAATGGCACTCTCTAAATGTTAACCAGCTATGGTAACAAAAGGGTGTTTGTGGCTGAACTGCCATTTCCTACAAACACACAGCACAATTGCAGCCTGACAGAGGAATGTGCCAATTCCCTCTGCCAGTTCAAACGTGCTTGTTGTAGTTTTAGCAGTTAATTTGTGGCAGTCACATTTGGAATATGGTGAAATATTTTCAATGGCTCTCACAGAACCACTTTTGTTGACAAAGTTTACACAGTGGAAAAGAAAACAGCATTGATTTGGCAGTTTGGAGAAACAGCCCTGCTCCTGTCCACAGCTGGTGTCTTTGCCACTGTTGGATATTTTGAGGATGGATTTGTTGAGAAACACAAATAAAAGTATTTTCAGAAGTTCTTTAGTTGCTACTATTTTATTTTTGCTTTGTCTCATTCATTAGCTAATCCTGAGGAGTGATATATCAGCTTAGTTTTTGCAGAAATCAAAAGTAATTTCAGAAATATCACATTTCTGAAGTTACAGGCTACCTATAAAAAAAGCTGGAGAAGTTCTGACCCTGTGCAAGTCAAGCCAAGAAGTGTTAAATTCAATGGGTAAGAGCAGGGAAGAAGTGTTGATCAGAGCATCTAAGATAAAAAAGAACCCAAGCTGCAGCAATAGAATTCCTAAAAACAAAATGTACACAAGTAAATAAAAAGCAGCATTTGCTAAACATGACTTCTTCTATCTCCTACATAGGGAAGGTGCTAAGGCAAGGCAAACAAAGCACATTGTCTCCCCCTCCCTGACACTGCAATATCCAGTATTTCCCAAAAACTGAAACATTCCACATTTGAAGGGTGTTTACACCCCACTTTCTCTGCAGCCTAAGGAAGATCTGCTTCTCTGTTACTTTATAGATGCAGCATCTTTTCCTGGACAGACTCTTTGCTGAGCAGGGTTTTGACCAGGTTTTCTTCATGATTCTTACTCCAGGTAGCTTTAAGAACATAGAGGGGTTTTATACAGATTACAGAATCATAACCCTCCACAAGACCCACCTTCTGCAAGACCAAACTAAACTGATTTTGGGACAAAATAGTGTTCAACTGCTCTACTGTTTTGCAGGTAACTCCAAATGGCTCCAAGTTAAGAACATTTAGTACTGGTAAAGCAATTTCACAACATTTCTTACTTGTGTTTCTGTGAAACCCTAATCTTGACTCACCAGAGTTTTTGTGTGCCACATTAATGGAAGCCAATTGTTTGACTTTCAAAGTTAATTACTTCAAGCTGGAATAGGGATGACACATCCTTTAACCCCAGGCAGAAAAGCTTTGCATGGCCTGCTCTTACAGCACTCTCAGATGGGAGCCCAGGCCTCCAATATTTAAAACTTGATGCACAAACTGTTTTCTGGCAAGATTCTGCTGCAGCCCATCTGCTGGTCTGACATGGTGCCCACTCAGAAGATACAATGCCAGTTTCAGTAGGGTACAGGTGCCAAAGACAACTGAAGGAGTGCCCTCTGTGAGGCAACAGGTACCTTAGCTGTCCTCCAAAGCTCCTCCTCCATCCCCCACTGAAAGTAAATAATAAACAAATTCAGCCAAAACTGCTCTCCTGACCTCCCAGCATTACTCAGCATATGGAGGAAGAATCCCAACACATGATGTGGCAGAACCCTGCAGTGTAAGAGCAATGACCTCTGTAGGCTTTGTAACAGGCTTTCCACTACTGTACAAAAATGAGTTACACATTCCAAGTTAGACTTTCAGCTTACAGGGGATCAAAAGAGAAAAGAAAGGGGGGGAGATTCTAGAGGAAGCACTCACCAGCACGAGCTAGTAAAGGTAAGGAATATTTTCTCTTTGAGAGATGGTGCAGTCAGTCAGCCCTAAGCAGCCTCTAAGTAGCAAAATCATATTAAGTTTATAATTTAGTTTCCCTTCAAACAGGGTGCTTGCAGTATCTCTATTTGTACAGTTATTACTGATTAGACAAAAAAACCTTTCCTCAAGTGGTGTTTGTCTACTAACAAATTTATTCTCACACTAAGGTTCACACCTGCAGGTATTTTAACATCCTGAAGTTGAGAAAAATCCACCCCTGAGTGACCTGCTAGGGCTTTTAATTACAGAGCTTTGCTATTATGATCTGTCCTTCCACTGAGCTAATAAAAGCCATGCTGAATTTATCTTTTGGTATAACTTTACTGCATTTTTCATTAATTTGCTGAATTATTTTAATTTAGGCAACTGCTGAAGGACTTTTCAGAAAGCAATTGCTAAAGCAGCTTCCCAAGCAAACCAAGGAATGAACAACAGGACCAAGTGTGCTTCCATTGATGCTCCTCTTCCTTGACACAGGTACATCCCTGCTCACAACTATACAAATTATCCATGGAAATTAGCCTGAAACAGAACCAAACTCTCTTTCCCACCTCAGCCTGATTCTCAGAATACCAGCACTTAGATTGCACTATGACCCCAGCTTAAAAGAACACGCCCTAGCAGACCTCCTCCAGTAGCAGGGCTCCCTGGACTGCTAGTATTAAAAGACAATATTCACACATTTAATCACTGCTCAGGAAGAAATTCTCTCTCTCTTCCTTGAAATTGTGAGAAAAAAACCTCAAAAGTAAAGGAAAAGTGCACTGGCTACACTGATCTCCAAGCAGGGTACAATTCAATGATGACTTCATCAATACTTATTTTCCTGATAAAACACATTTACAATGTAGCAAGTTCTATTGTAAAAGACACCATCTAACAAACATTTGTACATAAATTAAAAAAAAAAATTCTATTTATCAGAACCATCCCTTTCCATGAGAAAGAAGCCTGCAAGTAAATAGCACTGGATGGAGCAGGCTTCACGTGGCAGAGGAACCTTAACAAAACATTGTGTGACCTTTCTGCATTTAAATTTTCAGTCCAAATTGTGCATTAATAGAGTGCTTGCAGCAGGACTAGAGAATGATTTATATAAAGATTGGTGTTAATTACTGGCTGTGATCAGAGAGATAGATGAGAGAATGTAAGGCTCCTCAGCTCTTGGTTCATTTTCCACTGCTCTCCACAGGGCTACAAACCAGAGAGTTGTGAGAGCACCAATGTCACAGCCTCTCACAGGTGCTCTTCATTCTGCTCCCCTTATCAAAGGGGTAACCTGAGAGCAAAGCAGCACCAGCAACACAACAATTTGGAACAGATTGGAAAGAGTAAGAATAACCAGAAAACAAAGGAAAGCATTTGTGAGGCAGGGCAGAACCTGAAGAGCATGGTAACTTTCATGCACACAATTAGAAGTTCTGAAGCTCTGCATTTGCATCCTGGGACTAAGGGTCAGTAAATGGCTTTCAGCAGCTTTGATTTGGTGAACAGAACCTTCTTCCACAAAATGCACCCCCAGTAAATAGATTTTGCAGAGATACTGTAAAATTTCTCAAGAACGTTGTTATAGATTAATGGAGTATGGAATACCCTTAATGGGAAATTAAGCTATAACAACCACATCAAAATCTTTACACTGCTACTGTAAAAATACTTATTAAAAGATATAGCTGGCAAAGTTAACCTTTACTTTAGTAAAAGGGCTGTGCTCTTCATACCTGGCAGGCAATCGAACCTCCTGTCTCCTACCTCTCTAGAGCTCCTTCTCTCAAACTTAGTGGTTCTCTCACACCTTGCTCTAGATGTTCTAAAAACAGGTCTGAACAGCACAGAGCAAAGGGGGTGTCTCCAAGCACCTGTGTCTTAATCACAAGAATCTGTCATCCACTTCACTCCCCCTGCTTCTCAAAGACAGCTGAATTTTGTAGCATCAAGGCCCCAAAAAGCTGCTGAATGGTATAATTTCATATAAACACATCAGAGATCAAAAGGTGGACAAAAAGAGAAAGCTTCAGTGTCAATACTTAGGGATAAATGTCCATTTTCTCTTTGATGAGCTACAGGGGGACCTGAGCCTTCAGTGCAGTGCTGCAGGTAGCATTCACTGTTCCTGCTGAAAGAAGGGATTAAATGAACACAAATACCATTACAAAAGTGGCAGCTGCATTTCCTCAGCCATGCTGTAACTTAGAAAAACTTACAGAGCATAGTAATACCACAAGTCCCCGGTTCTCATTCTAATCCACTGACTGCTCTCAACCTCAGTTCAGAGGGAGCCAAACTGCAACAAACACCTCAATATAAGAAATCACCTTGGTGGGTTCTGTGATAAGGCAGAAGACTCAAATCTGCCTGGAACTGTCTGAATGCCACGTGCTAAGCCATCCTCAAGGTCCAGTGTGATTTGGCTGCAGCAGGAAATGACAGAGCCACATTCTGAGTGATTCAGGAACACAACATTACTGGTCCTACACATGGAGAGCTACACTCACTACAAATTTGCTCTCTGCACTGCATCCCCAGCTCCCTCACAGCTTTCTGTCTGTGGGAGACTTCTGCAGGTTCCCACCTCCCTGTCCTTTACCTTGGAATGGAAGTTCCTAGAGCCACCTTTACTTCTTAGTCCATGCTAAGGTCCAGTTTCTCATGGTAACATCTCTCATGTGCCCAGCTCACAGCACCTCTCAAATGTAAACAACTAATGCTTTAAAGGTGGTCATAACAAGGTAACAAGATACACCAGAAGGAAAAAGAAAATACTCTAACAAGTACCCTACCCTTTGACAACTCTGTATCTGATCTGTTACATGAAACCTCTGTCATTCCCACTGGCTCTGTCTGCAGAGCAGTGAGGAATAGTGTGAACTATAGAAATTCCAGAGGAAACCAAACCAGAAACTTCACCCCAGGAACCTCTTGGCTGTACTGCCACTGTATGTGTAGCTGATTTCTGCATGAAAGGAAGCTGCTTTGTGTATAGGAGTGACTTGCTTATTAAGTTTTAAACCTTAATATTCCAAATAGAGTTAATATTACTGTAACTCAAAAAGATCATGTTAGGCTTCATGGACAATGCAGTAAACTGCTTCTAGGTGATTCCTCACTGCTCCATACAAGCTCAACTTCACTCCAAACAGACACTGTGAACTAGTTTCTATATGCTGCCATAAAAAGAAAAAAGAAAAACCAAACCACCCAAGTTCATAATATTGCCTTGGACATAGGATTTGTTCTTTTACAGAGACCAGCAACATACATTACACCCTCTGCAGTGACCCAGAATGCTTTACAAACTGCCTTTCAGAGCTATTCACTCCTCACAGAGCACAAACTGACTGAAATGCAGTGGCTTCTTCTGAAGGAATCACAGAAACTTATCTAGGCCAGAGCAAATACAGAACACCATTTCCACCTCTGCTGAAAAGATGTGAATTCAGAGGCAGCACCCAGCTAAGTATTTTTACTGTTTCATTTCCAGGATCAAAACTAGTTTACTCTTGGCCAGAAAATAACACTTCCAATAACCAGAAACTGAAAGAGGGCTACAGAGCATGAGGCTGGCATAAGGCCAAAACCTTGGCTAAGAAAAGCACTTTTACTTTGAAAAGCATCACCTGGTGGTGCTTTGACACAGTGGCACCTGGGTTGCCCCACTCAAGATCCACAGAGAATCGTGTTAGTATCCAGCAAAAGAGCTGGACAGGCCATGGAGAATACTCTGCATCATGAGAAGGAATGGAGCAGGAAAAACAGCTCCGAAAACCACACTTGAACAAGGATGACCAACAGCATGTAAACCACACTTTTTAAAGTTACTGCCTTTTCCAGTTCAGGAAGTTACAAGGCAATTTGCAAGTCACCCTCTTAATCAGCAGCGGTGTTTTACCTAAATAGATCAGGCCAAATCCTCCCTGGCCGATCTGATTGCCCAGCCTCCACGTTTTGCCTTCGGTGTCTTTCAGGATCATGTCTTTAGGGAGCGGGACTGGCAGCTTGCCTTTGCCGGGACCTTTGGGCGGCATCGTACCTTGAGGGACGGGGAAAACGAAAGAGAAAGCTTGTTGAAAAATTGCTGCCAGAAGGTACAATATCCCTCGATGCGCTTTGCCCACCAGCGCGGAGCAGGGACAGGGGCCGACGTTCCTCAGCCCGCTCCCCTTCACCCACCTCCACAGAGCCCCCCCGGCGTCCCCTCGCTACCGGCCGCAAACTTCCCAGCCGGGCACTTCCGCAGCAGCCGGAGGAGGAGGGATGGCTGGCGGGACGCCGTCTTCCCGCCGAGAAACCCGAGGCGGGGAAACCCGGGGCGGGGGATCGGGGCAGGGCCGGGGCAGCCCCGGCCGGGCCGGGGACTCCCGCAGCCGCCCCCTCACGGCCCTCAGCGCGGCGGGGCGGGGCGCGCGCCATTCCCGCCTCCCCTCAGCCCCGCCCTGAGGCGCCGCCGCCTCCGCTCAGGGGCACGGAGCGGGGAGTCTCTTCGGGTGCCCCAGAAGTCGGTGTGTCCCGGGAGTTCTGGCTCCTCGCTCCGGGAGAAGGGACACGGAGGAACAGGGACATTAGGGGGAACGGAAAAGGAGAGAGATAGAGCAGGGAGATCGTGAGGGAGATGGCGTCCGCTGCCATCGGCCCCAGGCGTTCCCGCTCTCCCGCTTCTGAGGCTGCGCTTCGCGAGGGAGGAACTTTTAAAAAATTATTTCGTGCACAGAGAAGTAGGAGATCAGACGGCCTCCTGCCTGAGGTGAAAAAAGGAAATCTCAGCTGACAGGATTTGGAGTCAAAAAAACCCCCAAACTGTTCTCCAGGCACTTTGAGGAGGTGCAGCGAAGTCACAGAACTGTCGTGGTGCCACGCTTCCCTCAGGCCACGTCGGTTTTCCCTCAAGACCTTCCTGGCAGCGGTCAAGGGTAACCATTTCCACCCAGAACACAGGTACTCACCCCAGAACAGCGCAGTGGAAGAGGTAATGGCCGCCTCAGGCTGGTTCCAGGCAGGGACACACGAGAAATGCTGCTGAGCCAGGAGTCCATCAGGCCCATCCCCATGTAAATTGGCAGTAAAGGACACTGTGAGGTGCGTTTTAATTCCCCAAGATCCCAGGTCATAGCTTTGATCATGAGCCACCATTTTGTGCAAGCTTTGCTTTATCGATAGGGTCCCTTCACCCAGGTACACACCACCTGGGCAGACCTGAGGGGGAACCACCACAGCACGACTACAAGTCCTTCTCCAGAAAAGAGGGTATAAAACTTAAAAGTTTAAGCCTAATTTTTTTTTTTTAAAGGACTTGTGTCTTTTTTAAAAGAACAATCAAAATCCAAAGCATCAGCAACCACATAATTTGGAAGTAAACTTAAAAGTAGTAACACATATTACAACTACAAAGCCTGTATTGCCATCAGTAAATTAAGGCGTTACGTACCAACTCTTTTGGCTTCAGTCTTGCAGGCCCTGTGGTTTTATCATTATTGAAAAAGCAGCTGAAGAATCACCAGCAGAAAGCTCAGCCATAAAAGGAACAAATTCAAAATTTCCATAAAGCATTTTGTAGAGTTTTCCCCCTTTGCAACAATTGCCAAAACAGACTGTAGGAGGGTGGTGTTGGGGTTGTTTGACTTATTTAAAAAAGCAACCACAGATGCCCAGTTCAGCATCAAAGAAACCATCACCTTTATCAGTGTTCTGTGTTACCTGGGTAAAGGATCTTTCCAGAAGAAAATTACCTGAAAATAATTGCCTGGGAATCAGAGGACAAACCTCTGTTTAAGGAGAAAACTTCTTTGCTCAGCAGTTGCAAAGAGGTATCCACGTGATTAAACTGAAATGAAAGCATTATCGAAAGGCTTCCTGCTTCCAGGCTCTTTCCCCCCCCAAAAGTTTCACTAGAAAGTGACAAAGTTTCATAAGAAAGTGAAACAAGTCAGATGAGGTAGAAGAAAAAAACAAACCCAAACAAGTTAAGTATAAATAATTCATGGAGTTCTGAGGAATAGTGAACCATCTTTATTAACTTAGAGATCTATCACAACTTGTGCAATTTAATATTAACATGTGGTAGAAGAGGGTTTAAGGTATTTATCCTACAAGTTGTGAGAAATACCTGAGGGCTTGTGTGGTTGTTTTGTATGCTGGGTTTTTTTTTTTTTTGTTTGTTTGTTTTGAGTTTTTCTTTTTTTTAATGAGAGAACAGATGCAAAGCTAAAGATTTTGATTTTCAAGCTTTTATCAGTCATTAAAAGTTAAAATCCTCAAAGACAACCACACAGGAATGTAATAGAAACTAGTCATATGACTCATATTTAAAAAGAAAATACTAAAAGAAAAGTTCCTGCACATACCAGGCTGTTCCTGAAGAATGAGCTTCTATTGTAAATCCAGATCTATATTAACAAACTGCCATAACTAGCAGGCCCACAAAAAGGTGTATATCACCAGCAAAGTTTTGATGGCTTGGTTTCAGATAATTCAAAATGAAATTAACACATACATACTTTTAAAAATTAATAAAGACCAAAGGCTTTACTGAGAAAAGCTCTCATCTGCTTAGAGCTTGATTCTAGAGCTTTTGGCCATGTTAAATAGCACATGCATGTGTTTTGTGGGTGGGCCTAAGAAATCCTCTTTTCCTGTTGGACTGAACTGGAGGTGGGGCTTTTTTCTTTTCCCCTGCTTGTAATCAACCAATTTGCAGCCCTCCCAAAAAACTGCTCTTCATTTAGGCGAGTTAAATAAAGCCGAGCGCCCTCTTCGCAGTTGCTACAAATTAGCAGTTTGGGGAGGTGATAAAGGGGATGAATGACCACAGTAACTAGAGATGTGGGGGTTTGGGTTTGGGTTTTCCAGGAAAGCCCAATTATGATGGAAGCAATTTCCCTTCAAGGTGATACAGCTACCACTACTGCCAAATTCAAAAATCCTAATAGGAGAAATGTGTATGTGCTAATAAGAGTAAAAATGCACAAATCCCACCAATATCAACGTCCTTCTAGCACATGTTCTGGAGAGTAACAATCACCTGTGCTGATTTATCATGGGCTGCATTTAAAGATTCTCAGGGAGCCAATGCTTTAAGTGTTTAATAAGACAGCAAACCTGTCCTAAAGCTGTATTTGTTTCTGTCTTTGTCTTAAAGCACTGTACATTAAATATTCGGTCCACCTTCCATTTATTTTAATTTTTTCTTCTCCTTGCTCAAACCTAGGCTTGAATATAAAAGATTGCAGTCAATTATATGAAATCTTGCAGTGTCACATGCACGAAGCCCCTTAAATTTCCTACAGTAGGTGAGCACTTGTAGCTTCTCTCACCATTGCATTGTGATGCTTTTGTGGTATTTAACACTGACATTTTAGCACTCCCACATTCAATTCCCCTGCTTTGCTCCAGATCTCACTGATGCTTAAAATATCATGGCTAAATTTACTCCAGAGATGTAACATCTCGATATTAAGAGCATTGACAAGAAGGCATCAAGTTTCGGAACTGCTTCCCAGTTTGTGCTGGGAGATCTATTTGTGTCCCTGCATCTGTGCAGATCCCGTGCTCCTGCTGGGCTCGCTCCATTGTTGCTGCTCCCTGCCAGCTCCTCAGAACTTTGGGAGTAATTCTTGCAGTATCCAGGGAGCTGCAGCACCCAGGGGCTGTGTTGCTCAGCTCAGTCACTGCCTGGGTGCACTGACACCCATTTCAGAGCCTCCTGACTCTATTTTGTGTGGCTGGCCCCATGATTGAGATCACGTAATTACAATAATTAGGAAGCTCACCTCAGAGCAACCCACTCAAACCTATGTCCATATGGTTTGAAATAGCTAATGAGTCAGTTAATGTGCTATGTCCAGCAGTAATGGACACTCAATATGGATGGCATGGAGACATCATTTACCAAACTCATGACTGATTAAGGCTTTTCATTTAGACAGTTGTTGTATTTTGCATCTCACGGTAAGTTCAACCTATTAGAGGTGTTTACGTGTTAAGAAGATCAGAAGAAAGAAGCAGAGACTTGAAAAAGGCAGGTAAGAAATTAGTTCTTTCTTTAAAGAAAATACAAAAGATTTGAGATCTGGGAACTGTCATTTGAATAAACAAAGCTTATTTGAGAAGTGCTGTTAAAGTACAGTGACAATGGCAATAGGTGACATTTCCTTTAGTGTAAAGTAGCCTGAATGAATGACTCCCACAGTTCCAGAGGGGCCACTTTAGGCCCTGGAACTCAACTTCCTTTAACACTCACCTTGCTACCCTTCCCATGGAGTTGTGCAGTCAGTTCTACACCCTGAACTCAGTTCTACACCCTGAACTCACTCAGGAAACCATTACAAGGAAGGCAAACTTCCTGGCAACAAAAGCACCCAAAAGCCCTGAAAAAGGTAAGAAGGAATGCCTGGCTCTTGAATGAGCTACAGAATGTGCCCAGTCAGGGTCAGGATTCTTCTCACTGAGGAATTATTTTAATTTTAAAATGCTGCTCTCTCATCATTTTCATGGCTGCTGGGATGAGCTGTTACTCCCTGTTCCTATCACTAGAACTGCAAAGGTGGCCAGAGCCTGGGCATGTTCTCGTCTCTTGGATGTCAGAGGTTTTATTGCTCGTGCCTTTAGAAAGCAATTATTGCTGAGCACTGAAGAAAAAGTGTTTTCTTACCCATTTTTATTTTCTTTCAGAAATGTGTGAAGAGGTAATGTAAGTTTATTGGTGTTGTGGGAATGGGTTGTGTTGTTTGCAGGGAGAGCAGACTGTCTAGTGCTCAGACAGAGAAGGGGATCAGGAAGATTCCCCTCATGGGAGTAATTCCTGAGATCCTAATCCTGGTTCAGCCACTGCCTAACCTTATAAGAATAATTTCATATTTGTTTCATTTTATCCATGGAAGTCTTTCAATTTCTGAGATTATCCACATGAAGTTGTTCAGGAAAGGAAGCTCATCTGTCATGGCATTCATTATTCACATATCAATGCTACTTTTTATATATAAACTTAATTATGCTGATAGGATATATCAAATATGACTCATTTTACTGCAAGATTGATTTTTTTCCCCTGACCTCAGTATAAATATTGATCTTCATGATCTTTAAATGTAGTGCAAAGGTTGTTATATTAATGGCATATTAATAGAAAGTAGCCCTGACCATGCAATATTAATATATTTGCATTGTTATTTCTCAAATCCCAACCAGAAAAAAAGAGGCAGGGTGCCAATGCCTCTTTTACCAAGAGAAATCAGGGAGCCATTGGCTTTCCTCATTGTTGATACTCCTTTCTATAGCTTGTTGTGTTTTGGTTTTTTTGGTTTGAGGTGTGTTTTGTTTTTTTTTTTTCAATTAAAAAATTAAAACCAGTGATGAGGTGGCAAACAGAGTGTATAAAAGATCTAATAAAACAGGGATGGGATGGGATGGGATGAGATGGGGTGGAATGGGATGAGATGGGGTGGGATGGGTTGGGATGGGTTGGGATGGGATGGGATGGGACGGGACGGGATGGATGGGACGGGATGGGATGGGATGGGATGGGATGGGATGGGATGGGATGGGATGGGATGGGATGGGATGGGACGGGATGGATGGGACGGGATGGGATGGGATGGGATGGGATGGGATGGGATGGGATGGGATGGGATGGGATGGGATGGGATGGACGGGACGGGATGGGATGAGATGGGGTGGAATGGGATGAGATGGGACGGGATGGATGGGACAGGACGGGATGGATGGGACGGGATGGATGGGACGGGATGGATGGGACGGGATGGGATGGGATGGGATGGGATGAGATGGGGTGGGATGGGATGGGATGGGATGGGATGGGATGGGACGGGACGGGATGGGATGGGATGGGATGGGATGGGATGGGATGGGATGGGATGGGATGGGATGGGACGGGATGGATGGGACGGGACGGGATGGATGGGATGGGATGGGATGGGATGGGATGGGATGGGATGGGACGGGATGGATGGGACGGGACGGGATGGATGGGATGGGATGGGACGGGATGGGATGGGATGGGATGGGATGGGATGGGATGGGATGGGATGTGTTTCCAGCCTGTCCAGGAAAGCAAGGCACTGTCTGAACCTGACTGTGCTCCACTTCCCACTGCCATGCAGTCAACTCCTTGTGCAGAACTGCAGTTCTGGGAGGAGAAATGGGATCATTTGGTGATTTGTGGCTCTCATTTCAATAATCACCCTGGTCATTTTCTTAACAGCTGATTTTTAAAAGCAGTTGCCTTGATTCAAGTTTTGCCCTACATGTGTGACTTTTATTTATTTTTTCCTCCTTCTCTTTTGTGTTTATAGTGACTCTTGAAAATCCAGGCTTGGAACTGCTGTTCTAATGGTTGGCTGAACCAAGACAAGTCTGTTAGTTTTTAATACTCCTCACAGTGTAATTGTAGGTGAATTTTCTATAAATCCTGCTTTATAAATTCTGCAGGGATAAGAGGTTACAGATTGAAATAACCTTTAAATAGTACTGTACATTTTCTATAGGTCCTGAGAAAACAGTGCCCTGTTTAATTCAGTATTACCAATTTCATGAGCAACAAAACCAAAAAAAAAAATATCCTTAAACAATTTGCTGAAGAATATGAAGTTGTGAGGTACTGGGGTATTGGTGTTAGAGAAGTAAACCAGAATTTTAGGATACAAAATATAAGTCTGTGCCTTTGGAAACTGCTGGTTTGGAGGAAAAAGTGAAGCACAGGAGTATGGGCTGTAATGTGATTTTAGAAGTGTAGAAAAGGCAGGTCTGATTCTAGGTTGTATCAGATCAAGTATTTTATTACGAAATTCACAATACCTATGTGGTAGCCTTCAACTGAGAATTCATCTTTACAGTCCTTGAGGGTTAAATCAAGAAATTTATATCAAATAATGCAAGGGCAATGGCCATACCCAGTTTTTCTGTGGAGAGCAGAGCCAGGTTATGACTGGATTGAGTGGAAAAGGAACCCATCCGCTGGGAAGTAGTTCTTGTAAGAAACTGATTTGATAAGCAGTTGTGAAGAAGTTTCTTGCCAGAGGCAGAATAAGCAAAATTATGGTTTTTTTTCAGATGTTAGGTGTGCTGGGGGATAGGAACACACTCCTTTGCATAAGCTGTAAATAGTAGGGAATTAATTAACTTGATAGTTGAATTAAGAGCTGGGCAGAGGACAAAAACAGGATATTTGTTCTGTATCTTCAGAAATACCAGGAAAGGTAATAATGAGGCTGAATTTATTATAATGTGGATTATTTTATGATATGCAGGGCTACATTGTGCAATCAACCTATCTCTCTCTGCTTCGTGATGTGAAGACCTTTTACTTCCATATACTTTCATCCCTTGCACAGGAAAAAAAGAAGGCAAGAACTGATGAGTTTGGAGATAATTTTGTCTTTTCCTGATAGGATTTTCTAGGGAAAAGAAGAGATTTTCAGCTCATTTAAACACTGTTATTAGTTTGGTGCTTCCAAAGCATAGAGCCACAATATTGGTTTTACACTATGCAAGTAAATTATGACAATGGCACTTAACAAGTGTTTCAGGAGCATCCTGGGCTGTGTGTCCCAGAAGTTTTCAAGGGAAAATCGAACTTGTTTACTTGTTGACTTAATCTTTTGATGAAAATGCAACTTTCTGCACTTCTCTGTGACTCTAGAAATTAGTAACTACATTACCTATTAGGGATATCAAAAGAAACAGTTAATGTCTGTTCCTGCCTATGGTACTGTTAATTTGCTTGTTTGTGTGTCTGTCTGCTCTTTACTTGTCTGCTTCTGTGTGTGATATTTTATTGGAGCACATGATTTGGAGAAGCTGACTGCCTGCTGTGATATTTATCCTATATAAATTCTACATTAAATGACAAATTTTAGACCCATCAGAGACATAAGACTAAGTCCATCCATTGAAATCTTATTTGTATTATTACTTTCTAATGAATTCTGTACTACAGCAGGTGTCAAATCATATCTGTTGTTTTGCAGTCGAGTATGAATAGAAGATGTATTGCTATTGCAAATGAATCTAATATGAATCTAATGAGCAGTAATGAGCAACTGTTTTGTCATTATTGAGGCAACCACTGTGATGCTAATAAACTCTCATTTCTGCTACTTAGAAAAAAGCACTGACCAGGATTTATATCATGGCCTTAATGTCCCAAAAGCCTGAGGCAAAAGAGAAGAGTGGAACCCCTAAACTGAGTGTAATTTAGTAATTTTCTGTGTGGCAGGCTTCTTATTTTCTCTTATTAAATGAAACCTGGTTTAAGTCTTTCAAGCTTTCTTACATTTGAAAGGAAAAAATAAAGAATGAGTGTCTGTTAAAGAAACATAAAGTTAAGAAGATGGGCATTCTACCTTAATTTTCTTTAGCATAAGAACACTAATCTCATACTGCTACACTTGGCAGTGCTTTTGTAATGTGAAGGCAACTGTGCAAAAGTTTTAAAAGCAGTCACTTTAAAAGTAACAGGCCATGAAATCAATACAGAACTCTGATACATTTTGGGGAAACTATCTCAACTCTATTTTAATTGGAACTTCATTTTTAATTGTTTAAATTTTATTTTCATTGTGTGTGGATCATAGAACTGCTGAACAAACAGAAGTAACTTTGATGCAATAGAATCAATAGCTTATTCCATAACTGAAATGTAAACAAGTTCTGACTTCTGTGTGGCTCTGCATCTTCCAAGAATAAATAATACATAGAATGCTCCATAAAGCTGTGTGGGAGGGACAGCTGGGTCCATGGTGCTTACAAGTGGTGGAGCACAGGAAAAGCAGTTAGCACTGCTTTTCTAAAAGCTGAGTATGATCCTTCCATCAAAAAATAATGCTTCTGTGTATAGAGTCTTCCTGGAGCCATCTCCCTGTGCAATAAAGATGCACTGGAGAGATTGATTTCAGTGCTTCATTTGGAGGCCTGAACTATTCTGTGTAGGGTGCAGCTGTTTGGTTTGCTACAGTACACTCCAGACTTGCTTTAACTGCTGGATAGAGACTGGATTGCCAATATTTAAGGTATTATATAGACCCAGCAGTGAAACTGTGAATTCCTGAGCAAGCCAGGGGGTGGGCAATAGGACAAGTTACAGCAGTCATCTCTCAAAGTTGCAGATAGGGTGTCAGAGGTTGTTAGAAAGCCATAAACTGTTCCTTCCATGCTGGGGCACTCAGAGAACTCATGGCCCCCTGAGCAGGAGCTTGCATTAGTTCTCATTTACTGACATTGCAGTTCCATCTTGGTGCCTAAGGAGGGAGGGGAGGAGGGAGTTGGGCTCTCTGTGAGCTGCTCTGCCAGTGCTCTGCTGTTGGCTGGGTGGGCCATGACATTCAGCTTCTCTTCCCATCCTCAGTAATATATGGATCAGATTTCCTCACCCTTTAGGTAAATTGCAGGATTATTTTTCAGTACTGCTTGATGTGCAGTGTTGAAAAAGACAGCTCAGCTCTACAGCATCAGTGTTTTAGAACTCACCAGGAAATGCCTTTCTAGATATGTTCACTCCAAATTTCACGTGGCTTCATTCACTCCAAATGGAGTTACTTCTACTGCTCCACAACTTGTTTGTACCACAAACCAAAGCATGATAAGGGAGACAATCAGGAGCTTTGTTTTGAAGATATAACCCAAATACTGGTGGAGATGCATCCCTAGTTCAGAAGGAAACAAGGAGAAGCAAGAACAGGTCCAGATCCAAGAATTACTATTAAACCACCATCTCCAGACAGGAGAGTCTGTGAGTTGCACATGATGATAAAAAGACTGTGGTTATAAAGATTTTGGA
Source organism: Molothrus ater (assembly GCF_012460135.2). NCBI lineage: Eukaryota > Metazoa > Chordata > Aves > Passeriformes > Icteridae > Molothrus > Molothrus ater. Next base: position 3,448,382 of record NC_050480.2, read on the forward strand.
TGAAATATCTGATTTCTTTGTGCATTAGGGTGTAGTGTACTATATTAATTTCTTTATTGGGGATTTGATTCCTTAGATGATACATAAATTTTTGTGACACAGCACCTCTAATGAAGGCTTTTACATTGCTCATGGAATTAATTGTATCATATATACATGTAACAGTTCAAAGGAGTAAATTAATACCGTGTAAAAGTTCAAGACTATTTATATTTCACTTTGCTAACTGCAATTTCATAAAATCGTGTAAGTTAGGCCAAGAAAAATCTCTTGAGGTCATCTGTTCCAACACCAGTACACAAAGCAGGACCAGTTCTGAAGCTTTATTAGTCTTCAAAGCTCAATCAGATTGCTCGAGGCCAGAGCTTTCCTGTCATTTGAACGCTGTAACAGTTTGTTATTGAATGTCTGGCAGTTTTATAACAATTTACATTTTTCCTGATTGCTTTCATCTGCACTAATAACAGACGTATGTTACGGTGGCATCCACAGGTCTTTGTTAGGGCTGGATCTTTCCTAGAGCAAACATGGCACAAACATGGAGGTGGAAGTGTCAGATTTTTGGAATGTAGTTTATGATCACTAGGCAGGGATGTTTCAGGGCAGTAGAAGCCATCTTTCTGTTACTTTTTTTGTGCAGCACCTCACAGACAATCTCTGCATTCTGGATTCATGACTCATCTGTACATGCTAATGAATGAACTACAAAATTTAGTGCCTGGGGCAGTAAGTGTTGAGGGGCTGTTTATCTGACAGTCTTTTTTTTTATGCTAATAAATTTTGCTCCCATGGAAAAGCAAAGCAGTTATTAACTCTGAGGCCACCTTGCCATGGAATTGCTGAGTAGGAGAAAGTTGGGCTGAATGTTTCCTTAGACACTGCCAAGTGTTTGAGGGTCAGTAAGGAGCTGTGATGGCCATTCTGTGACTCTCTGTTCATAATTCTGGCAGCTCTGGACATTTCTTTGAGGTCTATGTGACGTCAAAGGGGACTTGAGTAGCGAGATACTCAGAAGAGAGTCCAAGTGGCAGCAACATTCCTAAAGATGAGATTAAATGAGAATGGGGAGAGTTGGCAGCAAGGGAGCAAAGGAGAGCTCGTTGTAGTTTTACAGACTGTGCACAAATCCCAAGAGGCATCATCACGAGTGTGTGGATTACAAAACTCTCTCCTGGGCAGGGGCAGAGATAGGGAGCAGATGTTCAAGGCTTTGTGTTGTTCACCCTGCTGCCAGGGTCACAGAGTAGCCTGTGGGAGACACCCACAGTAAGGTGGGTAGGAAGGGGCTTGCTGCTGGCATTGGGAACAGACAAATTTGGGAAGCAGATGTTGTTTAGACCATCTTGGAATTCCTCAGTGGTGCAGGGAACTTTCCAGCAGCACTACCAATGGTGACAGACCCTGGTGCTGACTGCACTGTTTGTAACTGTGTCAAGCTCCACCTAGAAAACTTCACCAAGAGGATAAAAGAGACTCCAGAATTAAGCACTGTGACTGAAAAAACCTGGAAATTCAGCTGAGATGACTATAATTTTTCTACTTGTCTGAGATGAAACTGCCTCGTGTAAGTGTCTGTGCCTGACATTGTCATTACATCACTACAATGACCTACTGTAATTGAGTGGTTCATCAGATCGAGCCTTTATGGAAAGTAGATTGCCATGGGAAGGCATTTGAGGAAATCCCTTAAGGATATAAATATCACTTGCAGGAATCCAGAGGCATGTCTTTAGGAAAAGAAAAAAGATTTCCTTCCAAGAATCCCAGTCGTCATACGCCACTACTTTTACATAAATAATGAAGCAGCTGTTTAGCGTAACCATTGAAAGCTTGGACTAACTTTGTTTATGCACACCAAACCCCAGACAGTCTCCAGAGACATCCTTCCCCTTGATTATGACTCTTTTCTCGGTTCTGCTGCTTCCTCTAAGCAAATGTCAACAACAAATTCATCAAGGGGTCATTAAGCTCTAATAATCTATCCCAGTCCATCCCCTTGTTCACGCAGAATAGAATCACAGAATCATTTAGGTTGGAAAAGACCCCTAAGATCATCAAGTCTGACAATTTCCACAGCACTGCCAAGTTCACTGCTAAACCACATCCCTGAGCTCCACATTTACAGGGTCTTTCAAATCTCTCCAGGGATGGTGAATCCACCACTTCCAGGGCAGCCTGTTCAGTGCTTGACAACCCTTGCAGTGATGAAATTTTCCCCAATATCCAATGGAAACCTCCCCTGGTGCAGCCTAGATCTCCTCCAGTCTGGATTGAGAAGTACAGTCTTGCACTTTCTCTGTGTTAAAGAGCTGACCCTACTCTTTCAGAGTGAAGGGCACCTGAATCCAAATGAGAGGAACAATATGCATAAAGAAAATGGACTCACATTCCCTATTCTAATAGGTGGCAGAAAATCTATAAAGAAGCTCTTTGTAAATGTGTTCCCAAGGCAAGTAAAGGAGCAATAATGCAGCCAAGGTAAATGTTACCCTCACAGCAGAGGAGCCTGCAGTGTACTAACATCAGAGAAGGGCTATGTGTACTGTGCAGTATGCTAGGAACATATGGATAAGGAGCACCACAGCCAAAAAAGGCCATTCCAGATGAATTTCAAGTCCTAGGAAGCAGATCTATACCTCAGCATTCCAAAACTGGGGTGACTTTAAAATGTCATGAAACCATTTTGGTTTGCTGTGTGTGCTGACTGTTAAATATGAAGTATGGAAGATTTGCAAGGGTCTTGTGAAATGAATGTCTTTCTTCCCAACTATAAAAATAATCTTTGTGTCAATTCCTGTCAGCTCTTCCATCCTACCAAGTTTTGACAGGCCACAAATTTGGCCCCATTAAGTAGGTTGGGTGTGGACATTAGAGGGTTTTATAGCTTGTGATTATTAGAATGGATGATCACACTGGCTGTCACAACCTTCACGTCTCTCTGGAATTTCTACACCTTTCAACTGTGCACATTGTATTGTTAATCAGAAATATTCATTGTTTTTGGGTTCACAGCAGTTGTGCTCTGTAGTTAACATGACTTTGTAATCCAAAAAGAAATCAGTTCAGTCTGTATTGCTGCCCTGCAAGAAGGTACTTGTTCCCTACAATTGGTTGAATTGGAATTGCTTAATTTTCACTTTATTTCTAAGTTCTCAAGGTTTCCCTCAAGCTATCAATGATCTTGTCATTCTCTAGCTCTCATGTGCTTTGTTCCTTGACTCTATAGTGGAGTTTCACTGTGGCTTTTAAATCTCTTTTTTTAATAGCTAAATGCACAAGGGAGTGAAGTTCATTTCTAGTTCTTGTGAGGTATTTATTGTCCCCAGTTATTCTGTACTATTACAGGCTTAATTTTTTTGGCAAAAGGAAGAGTAAGGTAATTCCAAACACTCTGTCTGAGCACTCCTCAATACTGTCATGCTTTTGTATTTGTCTAATGCAAGGCTTTAATTTTATCAGTGTTCCTGTGCATCCTTCCTGATTAAAGGAGAGTGAGTGCTTGGTAACTGCCCAGATCACCTTTGATCTCTTTTGAGAAGGGCCTCTCTGGAGGCTCTTGGCAGCACTGAGCAAAAGCTTGGTGTCAGCCCATAGCAGAGAAGCTGCCTTGCCCTGTGGAAACCTCCTGCTCCCGTGGCTGTGCTCATCTCCTTTAGCAGGCAGCTGCTGTCAGTGCAGAGAGCCTTAATGGAGCTGTGCCTGGGATTGCTGATGAGCTCCACCAGGGACTGCTCTGCTGCTCCCCGAGGAATTCCTCAGCTGAGCTGTGTCCTCCTGGAGCCACGCTGCCCTCGGTGACACAGCGGCTGTGTGGCGCTGTAATGCAGCACTCGGAGGCAGGGTGGTGGGAAAGTCATTATCATTTCAGCTGGGAAAGGCACAACTCAAGTGTCTGAGTGTTAAAAGATTTATGTTCTTTTCATCAGCCAGCCCGGGATGTTTTGTACAAGGCCATTTGGGAAAGTTCAAGGGTAACTTGAGTTTTAAAGTTTTGTTGTGATAGCAAGGAGAGATCGTTTTCCTGATGGAAAAAGAAGAATTACTGGCATAATAATAGCTTTTTTTTAAAAAGAACTTTTAAGGGAAGGAGGAGTTTTATGGATTAGACAAGAGGTTATTTCTAAACAGAGAAAGCATAAAAGCCACCTTTCAACTGAACTCTGTATTTGGGGACAAAACAGCTTAATGAGTCTATTGCAAGCAATAATCACAGGGATAAAAACACAGGCTGAGCCTCTGGAGAAGGTTCTGGTGACAATCATCCACCTCCTGATTCCTGCAGTGAAATCCAGGGAACAGAAGGCAAAGGACATCCAAGTGTAGTAAGTGGAAAAAGGGAAATAGATATTTTACATCACAGGTTTAAAGACATTGTAAAAAGAGAACTAAAAGAGGATCAAGAAAGAACTTATACTTTTGGGCAGGAATGTTGCAGACTTCTGTACCTTCAAGGAACTTTGTTTTCAGCGTCTTGGGATGATATTTCATTTATTTTCCTGAGGGCTCCCCTAATGTATTTTTAAGGTGCAATGGATAAACAAAATCTGATTTGCAGTTACTCTTTCCAACTTTAAAGTGAAAACACTGCAATAAATGCAGAATGCATGCAAAACATCTTTCAGAATGTGGCATTATTTCCTCTTTATAGCTCCAAATGGGCTTTCATTAATCGGTTGCAAAATGAAAATATCAAAAACCTTGTTCAAAATGCACAGTACAAACCACAAATGCTTAAAGAAAGGGCTGTGTTTATCAGTGCCATTTTCTTGCTGATATTTGAATGAGTCAAGGAACACAAGCAGATGAAACAGAAATGTAGGCAAAGCATTGAAAAGTCCAAGTGCATTATTCTTCTGCTGCTCTTCAGAGTTTTATTCTTCTGTTAAAGCACACAACAGGCTTTCAAGTTTGGGGTTTTTGATTTTTAAAAAACAACTCCTGTGTTATAATGTGCTGTGGACTGGTATGGGATGGACTGTCCCAAGTGACACACAATGCTCATATATGGAGTCATTTGAAGGTTTTGCAGCTTTGCAAAAGAAGCAAAAGCTTTGTAGTTTAGGCATCAAACTACAGAGGTGCAAGTCTTTTGTCTGCAGCAGGCTGAAGATTATGGATTATCAGAAAAAGGAGGGGAAAATCCTGGTAAAGGACTTTTGCAAGGGGAAGCAGTTAAAAGGAGAGTACAAGCATGTGCTTTTTGCGGTGTGATCACAGTACTGAAGTTACTCCCAGGGCTTAAGTGTAATTCAAACACATCTCAGGTATCTGCTTCATTCAGGTAGCAGAGACAAGTTGATGACATAATTAATGAATATTTGGCCGTGTGAGGTAGCAAAGGGAACCAAACAAACTCACCTTTACCAGTATTTAGATTTTCATGAGCCTTGTATGTGTTTCACAGATGCCTATCCAAGGTATATAATAACAATTTGTAGGAATTTGGGGTTTTTCACAGGACATTTGTTTGTTTTTGTTTTGTTTTGTTGAAATTAAACCATTGATTTCCAAGAAAAGCAGCAAACCAGAAGCCTGTCTTAAGTGCATTTGCTTTGTGTTTTTGAAATAGTCAGTGCTGTTGTTAGCTCAAGAAAGTAGTGACATATCAGATGATTTCTAGATAACAACAAAAGTGTTTAAAACATAATTAAATATTATATTTTTATATCTTAATTCATGGAAGTGTATCTTCTGTGACAGATATGTAATATTCCAACCCACTACAAAAACAAATTTTTAGATAGAGTTTAATTTTTTGTTAAAATCAAGTGAAAATTCTTTCACTATTTTGCTTTCTTTTCTGGTTTTTACCCCTTGTTAAATTGTCATGTAAGGATTACAATTATTAATGATTTGTAATTTTTCTATGACAAAGACACAGAGTAAATTGTAACATCTAGAACAAAATATCTACAATAATTTGAATTTTGTTAAAGTTTGTGTAACATCTAAAGAATCTGTTCAGTCTAGTATTATGGAAGCTTAGTTTATTAAACAAAAGGAAGCTTTCCTGCACAACTTATTCTTGTGAAAGGTTTCAAAGATTCTTCCAAGCATTTATGCCAACAAGACCTTTTAATTATACATTCACATGATAGGGAGCCGCCTACAAGAGCAGGTTTGAAAATCAGAATTTGTAAATTCTACTCCTAACAGAAGCACGGGCTGAAGATATCCACAGCTTCTTGCCATGTTCAAATGTCTTATTATATTTGTTAGTCTAAAGATCTTCTGTGACCATGCCATAAAACTTACTGCCTGTTTTATGGACTTAGAGAATTTGAGAAAAAATAGTGCTTCTTGTTGAGTCCTGCCACCTTCAGGGACATGGAGCATCCCAGGCTCTTTGCAGATGAACAGAATTTCTTGGAGGGGGAACACAGCTCCATTGCCAGTTCTGCCTTCTAGACAGAGTAAACTCTTAAGACTCCTGAGCTTTTGGGTAACTGCTCAAAGAAGGAAAGATTGGATTTTGTGTAGTTTTCCTCAGCCTGGCTTGCCACAATGCAGTATTTGAACTTTTGCATGGATTACTTTCACTCCCTGCTTTTAGCACAGAAACATTGGGGTTTGTGCCCACATAAGCAGCCGTGTTTCCTGCCAAGGAGCTGAAATTCCTGCCAGTCCCTTGTGGGGCAGAAGAATCTCTGTCTTCACTTCCCATGTGCACAGGGAGCTGTGCTCTTCCAGGGTCCCACAGGAAACCAGTATCAAAGACCAACGGATGTGTATGGACAGCCAGAAATGTATGGACCTTCCCTTCCATGTGTGTCTTTCTGCCAGCATGGTTCACCCTCTGCTTCCCTTGCTTTTCCCTTCCCATTGCACCCCCCTCTTCTTGGAAAAACCCCACCTTGCCTCTCAGTAATGCTTTTTTAGACCACTCACACTCTCACTTCATTGCAGGAAAGCTCTGCTGTTCCATCTCATGCTGAGCATTAGTTCTTCTATAAGTTGTGGTGCTGCTTTGTTGTGCTGTGAGATCCAGCTGGGGACAGATGTGCTGCTCCTGCTGTGCACCCAAATGTCCCCTGTGGCTGGAGTAGAGCTGCAGGGATAGAGGATCCAGTGCAGGCTCAGGAGCAGCAGCAGGAGCAGAGTGACAGTGTTGGCTCTCACCAGGTGTAACGCTGCAGCATGAAGCCTTTCCATGCTGGAAAGACAGCAGCAATATACCTAAGTTTAGGGCTTTTCTGAACTTAGAAAGCAAAACACAAATAAAAACTCAGCTGAACAAAAGCTGAGTCTATTAAAGAAGCGTGTTAGTTCCAGGTTCTGTAAAAAAGAAGCTGCTTTGGAATAAATCTGACCTGACAGTGACCTTCAGAATAGACTGATCTTCCCAAAGGAGCTTCCTAATTTGTACCTATAATGAACACATCATCTATATAACCCATTCCTGTATTTGAACTACGCCATGTTTGTTCCATTATATGATGAAATACAGATGTTTTTCCAGACACACCAGGAAGCTATTTCTAAATCATCTTTTGCCCCACTGCTGACTAAATAAAGTGATTCCAGGCTTTCAAGATTTAAAACAGGTTCCTCTCTAAACAGTTGTTGAGGGTTGCTTTATAGTCCCTGTAACCGCAGAGAGACTCCTGCTATTTCACAGGATCCTTGCCCAGCACATGTAGAAAATTACAGAGTTAATAGCTAACAGTAACCATTTTCTCCCACAGCTTTCAGAAGCTTTATTCTGTTCTGGAGTGTGCACAGTCCTCATGCTGACAAAGAAACTGAAGCCTGTCCCTTTCTAACCATATGGTGCTTATGTTCTTTCTAGCAAGGCAAAAAACCCCTCTTACATATGCTTGTTTCCCAGGATGGCTTTCACAGGGGCAGCCTGGAAAATGTCAGAGAATGGAGCCACAACACCTCTGAGAAGAAAACTGGGACTAACTTCACCTGTGGGTGGTTACCTAGAGTAACAAATTTCTGTGGCTAGCAGAGACTTCTTATTTTATGAGCTCTTCTGTCCCTACAGAAATGTGTTGGTGACTTCTCCTGATCATCCCAATATCATCATTTTTTTATTCCTTCACCCTTCTGTCAGAGACTGCCTGAGTCACCCCATTGCAATGAAGGGAAGCCTGAACACAACTTCATGTCGTGCCATTCCACTTCTCAGGAATATCTTGGTATACACTGGTGAAATTTAAAAAGTTATCTCACCTGGAGTGTTTAGGCCAGATCTCCTAAACTGCTGCAAAGGGCAGTTGTTCCTCCCAAAAGTACCAAAACTCTCTTTTTCTCTTTCTCTTTCTCTTTCTCTTTCTCTTTCTCTTTCTCTTTCTCTTTCTCTTTCTCTTTCTCTTTCTCTTTCTCTTTCTCTTTCTCTTTCTCTTTCTCTGTGAGCAAAGGAGCAGTAGGGTGAATTTTCCTGACCTGAATTTGTGCTAATTCTGTACCATTCCTCTATGGCTTCTGATTCTGGGATAGAGCAATGGCTGTCAGTTTTCATGGCTCTGGTGATCTTCCTTTTGGCATTCCAGAATCATTTGACCTTATGTGGGCGATAATGATGAGGGGTGAGAGGAGTTAAATCACTAAACTTAAAAAAGACAAAAAGTAAAAGGAAGAAATTTGTGACATGATAAGCTTATATTTTGCATGATTTTTATGTGATACATCAGGGAAATAAATGAATGAAGTACCAAAAATCGAATTAGACCAAATCCAAAAGGTTATAGAATAATTTTCAAAGTTTGTTCTCTAAAACAGTGACAGAAAAAGTCACACAATAAAGTGATATCCCTATCAGGAGTTTCTTAGACTAAATTTTGTACAAGCATAACCTCAAACAACCCATTTTTGGTGCTAGCCAGGTTTCCTCTTGGAAAATACCACAATAAGAATTTTCTCTTCAAGTACTCTTTTCACGTGAACTTCTAAGTTAATTCACCCTGACTACACTGACAGATTGGAGATCTTTTAACCACATTTATTATTGAGCCAATTACTATTCAGAACATTTTACTGATTAATCACAATGAAACATAAATAGATGTCCTATTCTACACAGATTGTAGAAGGCCTTTAAAGGTTTTGGGTTTTTTTTTTTGTGGTAGCATTGCTCCCTCAAAAATTACAGGCATGTTTAATGGGAAAAGGAGAGGCCCAAGATACTGGACTGTAACTGCCTCTTCCAAACTGCCAATTCCAAAGCTCTCAGTAAAAACAAACAGATCCCAGGGCACAGAGCATGAACAAAGCCTGCCTTTTATGTATAATATAAGATTTCTGAGCTTAAGCAGCACTAAAGCTGAAGTTTGCATTCTCCTGGTGAGGCTGACACCACATGCCCTGAGCTGAGACAGCCCCTCACCAAATTGTTGCAGGGAATAACGAAGCGTATGGTCAGCAGCTCCTACCATATTTTCCTCACAACACCATCAGCAAGCAGATGCTTTATGTAATCAGAAATTCCTGCTTACTAACAGGGAAATCACAAATATGCCACATTGCCCAACATTTGGGCTTTTTTTTCTTTTTTTTTTTTATTATGGGATGGCTACAGGAATTTTAAATATGTCATATAAAACTAATGAGTGAGTTTGTCTTCTGTAACTTTCCTAAAAACAGTGAAGTCTCCCCAGTCACTATTTCCAAGCATTTTCTCCTGCCTCATTAAGCCAAGAATTCATATGTGTAACTTGCTTTTAAAAAACCAATTTTAATTGTATTTACCCCACATGATAAAATATGTCTTTGATTTTTCCATCAATCATAATATCAACTCAGCTGGTTTCAGAATTCCTTTGGAGGACCAAATGCAAACTGCCACCAGGCACAGAGCAGGTTAATATCAGACATCCTCCTGTACTCTCCGGCTCATTTAGAAGTTGGCCAGTGAGGTGGGAACCATTGATTTCAGAATACTGATGTTCTGTAGTCTCTTAGGATCAGGAAGTTGGACACTTCCCTGTTCAAGGTGACAAATGTTGAATGTTACAAACATTTAAACATTGTGTAGAAATGTGGTTTGATCCACTAAGGATATGCAAGAATAGAAAAAAACCCAGTTTATCAGAATTTTATCACTTAGAAAAAGCTGCTTTTTCAAGCATATCTTGAAAAGCCCAGGCAAACGTGACCCTCAGCATATGACTCCAACCTTCCCTTGGCTCCCCATGAGACACACCAAATTTCAAGGCAATTTGAGCAAGTATGTGGATTTTAGAGCACTTAAAGTGCCGACCTTTAAACAGAAATAGGTACTCAACCTTGGAGAGCCTGCACTCCCTGATAATTAACAGGAGGATTTTGGTTTTAAATTGTATTGTGGGAATGTAAAAGCTCTTTGTTGATATTATTAAAATTGAATTCCTGAGTTCTGTCAGATTTAAATTTTGCTCTTCCAGATCCTAATGAATAACACTGCTTAGAATACATCAGAGCAGAGCCCTCCTTAAGGATCTTTACCTCCTATATTCTGGAACTGTCAGAAAATTCTAACATGCACTTCAGGGTGTTTCACCGGAAATCATTTGCATTTCCTAAAGAAAAGGTTTCCATCATGTTGTTTTTGTTGCTTTGCTCTCCCACACTGCACAGCTGGTCAGATGTTGCTGCGTGTTGTGGTGGCACCAAGGAGCTCCAGTCCAGGTCAAGCCCTTACAATGATAATATTGCAAAAGAACCTCAATCCCAAACCAGTAAAAACAGAAGTGTAAGTGCAGATAAAAATAAAAAGATACAGTGACAGGAAAAACAGAAACTGCAGGAGAATTGTGGTAGAGGTAAAATAATTCAGCTCTTTTTTTCATACCTGTGTACCTCAGCATCTTTCCATGGACTCCAGTGCTGTGGAGTCAGAAAGGTTCTCTTATTTAATTGATATTCTAGCAGTAATCATATTTCCTTCCCTTAGTACCATCTACCAAAATCTTGCACATTTTTCAGTCCAATTTCAAGCCTCCCTGGGAACTGGGGCAAGGTGTTTAGCAATGCTTCTTTTATCCTGCTCCATCTCACAAATCAGAGATAGCCAGCTGGATTCTGTGGTCTTTTCAAGCACATGCTGCTTGTAGTCCAAACTGCAAGTAAAGACTTGAAAACAGCAGGATGGATTTTTTTTTCTCCAGTTTTGGAGACAGACTCACAGTTGGTGCAAGCAGCCATAAAACTTCTTTTCTGTCACCTATTTCTGTCTTTTTTTGTTGCCGATTGTTCTGCAAACCCCTCTTCTCAAGGAGAGTGCAATGTGCCTGTAGTTAAGATGCTCATGTGAAACCACCCTTTGCAAGAAGAAACCCAAGTTCTTCCTCTGCTTTTGTACACTTCTGTTGGGCACAGCACAGCCCTTTCTCATTCATGCATTTGTCATTCCAGCACTGGTTTATTTTTTCTTGCCTGTCATTAATACGAATGTGGATGAGTGTGGGCCCACCTCAGAACCTTCTGGCTCCCCAGTAGGTAGCAATATGCCAGGTTGAAATGTGTCAAGCATCTGTCATTCCCCTTTGCTTGCAGACCTTCAAGCAGCATCTTTCACTACCTCTGGCAGAGTGTTTCTCATGAGGTATCCTGAAAAATTAATATCTAGTTTCTTGGACAGGGGGACTGTGACACAGATGTATTAAATAATTCTATCAAATTCTTTTAGTGTGCCATTTTTGTGAGGGTGTTAATACAACAAGCACGGATATAGTCTGGGCTGCTTTGGCTTTTTTTTAGAATCCTTGTTGCTTGTTGTTCATCATTTTTGTATTTTATCGTAAATTCCGATGTCTTTAGTGGTTATTGAAGATGAAAATATGGATTCAGAGTTGCATAGTTAATGCCACAAGTCTCTGAGTGAGTCTAAGTGATGATCTGTGTGCACTCATGTAAAAAAATCAAATTTCTAGTTTGATTTTATCTCCCTCATCCTACTCAATTCAGGTAGTATTTTACCATCAGAAACAGGAACAAACCAGTAGACAGAAAGTGGTGCCTACCTTGTTTTCTCCTGTGAGAGTTCACTGTTCCAGAACAAAAGCAGCAGGTTTACATTCATTAAAGGAAGTAAATATAAACTGAACAAGATACATTTACATGATGTAATTGAAATTGTAGACATTAAAACCACAAATAATCAAAGTATAGTTAATGTTTTAAAGTAGTTAATATTATAAATAATTTAACCGAATTCACAGGCAGATTTCTTTGTTAAAACTGCCAAGCCTCAGAAACTCGAGTATTTTTTCACAGTTGTTCTGTGCATGCCTTAGAAGATTTCCTCAGCTTGAAAAGAGCTGTGGAAGGAAAACCCTTCAGCCTGTTGGCTTGACATTGGAGACACAAATTTGAATATCACATCAGACAAGCTAACTTCTTACTGGTCTGTCACCCCTGGCAAGTTCTTTGTCTTCTAAAATGTAGGTGTTTTGGGATGTGGAAAATTACCTTGTCTGTACTTTTCATGGCCATGTGGTATTAAAAGACAGTAAAAGTAGACAACTAACAAGGGAACATCTTTACAAGAGGGCAAAGAAGCATTTAGACCTGTGGGAGATGACTCTTTCCCCCTCTCTCTTTTTTTCCTCACACACACACACAGCCACACATGCAGGTGAGTGATCAATGCTCCTGCTGGGCCAGGCTCCTGCTGCAAGTACAGGCAGTTCTAACAAAGCAGCCACTCCCCAGGACAGGGCGAGCACCTCCTCCCAAAATCACGGCTTGTTTGCATCCTAACTGAACAGCATGAAGGGGGGAAATGGGAATTCAGAGCTGCCAGCTACACTATCTCTGCCAGCAGCTCACCAATAAGGCCCAGTACAGACCTGCAGAGCCTCTGGATAAATTGTATTTTCCAAGGGTTAATTAAGCTGTCTTGAGCTTCTGCATGAAGGGGAACAAACTGGCACTTGCAGCGTTTTCTGAAACCTGCTGTCGACATTACAGTCCCTGCTGCTTTTAGCTGTATCGATCCGATGCCTGACCTGTGAAATCCTTGATGGCTGCTAACACTGGAAGCTTACTGGAGCTTTCCAAGGGAGCTTCGGGACAGCTTGTGTAGTCAAGTACAATTACCTGTCCCTCCAGGAGAGCCAATTAGTTCACAAAGAGCTGGAGCAGAACAAATGTTTTGTGTGTGATTTAGAATCTTAAAAAAAAAGCTTTGTTCTGTCTCATTCTTTTGTTTCTAATTTTATGATTATTGCTCCGTTCATGACAATCCACACTGCATTTCCTCACATGTCTCATCAAAGACTACTTGGGTATGAGAAAACAGATTTATAGTTATTATTTTTTAACAGAAAAAAAGCCTTATGTGCAATGCAAAAACCCGCCTTGGCCATTTTAAATACCATGGACCTAAAAGTAGAATGCTCACATACTGGATATTTTCAGAGCCTTGGATTAATGTGTTTAAAACCCACAGCATATGTAGATATTTGTGCTGTAATTTTTATAGCACATCTATACATATATGTATATATAGTTATATACAGATCTCACTTTAAATTCTCGGGCTTCATTTTCTGAAAGTGAAAAGGCAGCAAGTGTTGTACCAAAAAAGCCAACCAAAAACCAGACCATAAGGAGTGGAAATTAAAGAGATCACTATCTATATTATAACCCAGTTAATGCAATATTTATAACTTTTTAAAGTAAAAATTAAAGACATGAAAAAAACCAAACCAAAATTTCATCTCTGCTGTTCCAAACAGCATTGCCATTTGACTCAAGTTGTACAGGGCTAACAGAGCAGCATTGGCTCAGGAACAAACCTCTTCAATTAATTTGAACTAATAATTCAAATAAATAAGGACCCAATCATTTAGGTGGTCAGTTACAGTGGACCGATTCCAAAATCTGCAATGTTCCATGTATAAATCAGAAAGTAGCAAAGGGGGTTGCCATAAGGAAATGTTGGATGTTATCAGCTGGTGGTGAGAGATGTCCTGAGGTCAGGGATGAGGAGTTTCATAGGTGTTGCTCAGTCCTGACCTGTTGCTGAAAACAAAATCCTTGGGGGTTTGATTTTTTGGGTTGTTTTTAATCTTCCTTGAGAAGAATGGTAGGGAAAAATTCTCATTGGCTTCCAGTTTAGAGCCCAAGGTTCAATGACATACTCATTACATTTGGATTCCTTCCAATCCTAAGAACTCTTGGTGTTGCTGCTCTGCTGGAGAAATGGAAGGAAGGGGAGTGAGATGAGACCTTTTCATTTCAAGGTCACTGCATTGATGGGGTCTGGGTTAGCAGTGACCAAAAGTTATTACTGCATGATGACTGTTTTAGTTTGCAGTGTGAAGTGAGAGGATGGGTTTGCAGTCCAATTCCCAGCTAAGAGTGTTTGTAGTGCAAATCCACTGCTACAGCTGGACTAATGGACACTGTGCTTAGCAGTGAGAGCCACAGACCAGGCATGGAATGGCACTGCAGGGATTTATATCCTAGCTCTTTGTGCTTGTCCTTCCAAAGGAGCCTTAAAACACTGGGGTTCAGCACTGGGGAGACATACCTTGCTGGTTCCTTTACTATACATGTGTGTCTTGTAGGGGATTTAGACTTCCATGCTGTCAACTTGGCAGTTTTCACATGTAGGAGAAATAACCCAAGCAGCTGATCCACTGAGCAGATAATTGTTGGGGTTTTTTCCAGAGTAAACAGTAAAAAATCCTTACCTTTTCTAACCAGAGTACATTGTCATGTTGGTTGAGATGGAGGATCTTAGAAAAGTGTCTCATGTTGAGGAACACTGTTTGTTCTTCCAACTGGAAATTGATTTGACATTGAACAGAATCTGGGGACTAAGATTTATAAATGTGTCTGGTTGACCTTCAAGGTGGGACAAGATGTTCACCATTTGAAGGGACATTCATGAGTTCCAGAGATTTCCTAGAATCTACTGGCAGGGAGAGAGCAAGATGGTCTTGCAAAAGATGTGCTGGTGTGTTCTACTGGTGGGTTTTGATTGAACTGGCAGCCCCCACAACCACACTGAGCCTGTGCTCTGATCAAATGGTCGGGGAAAGAAGGAGCCACATGAACAAATTTAGTCTGGCTTCCCCTGGATTGCCAACACACTCTCAAGTGCCAACAAATGCCAGTTCCTCTCTGCATTAGGGCTTGTACAGTAACTGTACTGAGCTATGAAATAATCAATTATTTATTTGGGAGGCTTAGCAAGTCTGAGTGGCATTTCTGTAACCTGGAGCTTCACAATTAAGAAATAAAACAATTTCTTCTACTGTCAGTGGCCTCTATCCTTGCTTGCTGAGCTGCATGCTGGGCAGCCAGAAGAGGAATTGTAAGGGCACAGTGCCATATATTTGCTCTGTTGGTGTAATTACTTGGCAACATTGTCAATATTATCTACCTCAGATGAAAAAGGATATTACTGTGAAAATCTCAACAATAACATTTAATGAAGCCTTACTCAGTTATTTGCTAAGGAGGCATCATAAATTCTACTGCAGCAAGGCTTCAGAACAATTCCTTTACTTGGATTTCTCCCTCTTTTCCTTGGTAGTTCATAGAAAAGCTCCATGATGTGGTGGGCAGAAGTGAGGAATAAGGAGGAAGTGAGCACAAGTGCTGCAGCATTCCTTGAAGTGCAGTGATTTTTGTCCTTTGGGTCGGGGTTAAGCACAGGCCAGCAGCACTTTCAAACTGACGTGTGAGTAGGAGAAGCTGCAGAGAAGATGCTCTTGTGAGGGGTCAGCAGAAGTGAAGTGTTATTATTATTTCTGTGTGTGGGAGGGAAATGTTTCACATGTTGGAGGTACCAAGGGGAATATTCTCCAGAGTAACACTTAGCATCCAGTCCTGGGGAGCTTCATTTGTGCCTCTTCAAGTCTCTGATTCACATCTGCCTTAGAAAAGGACAACTCATTAAGGAACAATAAGAAGCAATTAATGCCACCAAAAGTTTGCACATTTTCACTGGGTAGGTTCTGCTCCCTGATGCCTCCCTGCAGGGCAGTCTCAGATGTCTGGTCTGTGAACACTGAGGCATCCTACCCAGCCTGGCTGTATGCAGGGTTGGAGAAGAGCTGGTGTTGTGCCTGGAGAAGCAGCAAAAGCATGGCCAGAAATGATCTTTGTGGCTTCCAGGTGCAAAAAGCTGCCTGTGCCCCACTGTGTTCCAGGACTGATTAAATAAAACCAGACTGATTTTATTCAGGAGCACAGGGTGCTGAGCCTGGGTCTTCTCTGTATTGGGAGAGTCACTAAAGAAGATCCTGAATTCCTACAAAATTGAGGATTTGCTTGTCTACAGCATGGAACTGAAGGATTCTGGTACTGAGAGGTGCAAAAAGTCAAATTTGAGTTGATTGTCTGATAGAGGCCTTTTGGTGTGTGCTCATTCCCACACCAAGTCATGGGAAATCAGCAGGCAGTCTAGCCTGGAGGCTGAGCACTTCATCTTTTGGAGTTGTTCTTTTCTTTCTCTTTCTCCCAGACCTGGTTTCTACCTGCAGGTCATACTTTCTTTTTCTAACATTTAAGCACTTAAGTCAGCTTTTTATTCTTTTACTACCAGAAAGACATGAAAAAGCCCCAACCAAACCCAAACTCCTCTTTTTCTCTAATTGCAGCAGCATCTTTCATTTGAATATTTCAGCTGACTGAGGAAATTTAACATGTTGCTGGATAGGTCTCATGAAAGAAAAGTGTCTGTGAGCCACTAGAAGGGGTATTTGGTGTACAGTCTTAAATTTAATTTGTAAAGCCTGTGCTAAGCTAGAGTAGTGAGCTAAGCTAGAAGGAAAAATCACACTTAAGGTGTAAATGCAATATAAGTCAAAATATTTATTAATTAAACATTTCTGTCACCCTTCTGCATTAAAATTGTTTCGGCTTTTCAAGTGCAGGGAATACTTCATTCCACCTCTCCACAGCAATCATGTGCTTCATGACCAGAGAGGTGGTCACATTAAACAAAATAAAAAATTCTCTAGCCTGCAGTGTCCCTACCCATTGCTGCAGCTCTCCACTGGTCTTCATAAAAAAATGGACTTGGGCAGATTACAACCATTCTTCAAACATCTCTGAAATATCTCTCTCCACAAAACACTTGAGCTTTAATTGTTTGCAAAGCCTGTCTTAAAATGAACCTTCGAAAAATGAGTTTGGATTTTCATTTTTGATGCAAGCAAGATTTTTATGTTCTAAAAATAAAAAAAAAAGCTACAGCATTGTCAGAAATGCTGTGTTCCACTTTATGAAGCCTGAAGTAATGGCTCTGCACAAGTGTGTGCAGAAGTCTGTTAGTGACTGTGAAGACATTTGGTACCGATTGACTGGGAACTAAAGCATCATTTTCCCTCTCATACCAGCATAAAGATAATATTCTATTTGAACCTCTGATTTGATTGATACATCTCAGCAGCAGGACACTTAGACTTTTATGTCAGAAAATGAAAATGAAATATTTTATGTCGCTGAGCACAACAGCCTGGCATGCAGTAGTTAAAATCCAATGAAGTTCCAATCAATCCTCTAGTTACTAAAATACCTAGAATGTTGTGATTTTCTTCTGAGAGGGCTTCCAGGAAAATGTCATAAAGTTAAAATGGTGACTAGTCAGTATTTGTTCTTTTAAAGCTTTAAAATTTCCCATCCTGCAAAGCTGCTAAATATAGACAAGCAGTTGCATAAAAAGCAGCTTGGAATACAGGATATCCAACCCACTCTTTCTTCAAACAAAAAACTCTGTATTTTGCAAGTATATTTGACCTATTGATATTTAGGCAGACACATTTTGCCCCTTGCTCAACCAGAGCATTTAGTTTTAAAAAGCCTTTTCTAGAAATTCTATTAGTCCAGAAAATATTTAAGTGGAATAAATCCTCTCAGTGATGGGGTAATCTTGAAATTTTTTTTAAAGAAAAAAAATATGTAGAGGTTATTTCAACTTTTTATATGAACTGCCTGTCTTGACAAGTTCTTAACTTCATTATATTGTGCCTCATTAGTACTTTAAAACCTGCTGAAGCTAAACTGCATCTTACTTGCCTATTAGTTCAACCTTAGGCCCATCAGTAGAGCATTACCCAATGTCTTGGGAACAATTAAGGCATGCCTTCCCTACCAAACAGTTTCTAAGTGGACAAAACATACTTAACTGTAGAGTTTGTGGCACACAGAATGGAAATGCAGTGAAAACTACTGGGAATATGCATTAATCCTAATGCTGAACAAGTTCCTAATAACTCACTTGAAACTCCTGGGGATATAGTATCAAGTATGTACTCTCTAAATGCTACTAATGAAACATTTACAGTCTATGGTGATAAAAGGGAAATAGAGGAGTCTGTGGCCAGTTAAAGGGCTTCTTGAACAACACCCAGAATGCAAACCTAAGATGTATGTGATTATTGATCTTTTCAGCAAAAAGACTTTATGAATAATATTCATACCATACCATTAGAAGCTAAAGTAGCCTGGGAATGAAGCATCAGCAGGAGAGCAATTGATGGATTTAGACAGGTCAGACAATGTCATTCTAAAAGCAGCTAATCAATATGGACAAATGTGTCAGAAAGGTGATTTGAAAAATGACTTTATAATAAGGGTAGGAAAAAAAGCCAGGTTCCTTAGGTCCCAATTTTTCCTCCCTCAGAATTGCATATTATTGAAACAAGGTTGTTAACTGTTTCACATTTCCACAAGCAGCAGAAAGAAATGAAGCTGGAAACCCACAAGGACAAAGCTACAGCTTCATTCACTGACAGGGAGTAAATAAGCTGACATTGAGGGGGTTTTGCCCAGTGTAGCTACTGAGGTGTCCCTGCTGCCCAATTTCACAGCTGGGCCATGCACAATCCCACCTCATTTGAGTCCTCTTTGATTGGGTAAACTGAGCACCAGGATCTGTGTAGCATTTTGTGGAAAAGGGCTGTTCCAGCACTCCTGAGGAGGCAGAACCTCTCTGAGCTGGATTCTTTCTGGTGTGATGGCTTTGCCTTGCTGGCTTGGGTTCCTTTGGTCTCGTTCAAGTGGTGCAAAGTGATCAGAGAGATCCCACTTGGTTTCCAGCTGGACCTCAGGAGCTGCTGCCATCCACTGGATGTCATTCAGCTCTTGTCTGTCAGATTAAAAAGTGCACATCCCACTGAAGTGTGATGTTACTGCTCCTGTGGTTCACCATGGCCTATCAGCACTGCTTATCAGGGCTTGTTTAATTCCAAACTCACTTGGCTAAACTCTGCTGGCATCTGTTCCCTCCTAACCACAAAGAACAGCCAGTGGCTAATGCCGAGGGTTTCAGGTTAATGTTAAGTAAGTGTTTCTACTTCTGACAAAAGCTTCTTGTGTGAACTATTGGACACACAACCAAACCTGTCCTTTGCTGCAATTTCCCCGCCAGTAAAATAAGCTGAATTGTACTTCAGCACTTGAGAAGTTCATACTTATGAAATCCCCATAGATACTACAATGGAAGGAAAAAAATAAGAGGCTTATAAGGGCTTAGAGAATTGTTATTATTTCTGCTTTTGTCAAAAATATGCCTACCTTCAATTTATTCAAATCTCAAAATGTAGGAAAAATAGATCATTGAAAAGCAATGGATGTGGAAGTTTGGAACAAATTTGTTGTTCCTTTTAGTCTCTGCTGTCTCAGAAAGCACTGTTAACTGCATCCGTCCCTCTGAAATTCTTCTTTATCATCTTTCCCTGTGTCACTCCCCTCACTTTGATCCAGTAGTTAAATGTGTCAGCTGAGAGATGGTTTTCTTCCCCAGAATGACTTTTTTTTTTGAGGCCCATCTGTGACATGTCACCTGAGCAGGAATTTTGGTTTCGACATCCTAAAACCATTGTTCCACATCTGAGCTGACTCTCACCATTTCCCTGGAAGAGGAAATACTAACTTGGGTGTCATCAGTAACTTCTTGACAGAGTTTTTTATTACCCTTTGAAAACATTCCCATGTCAGGACCATGGATGAATGTGATCAGGATGAATGTGGTCCCTTCCATGCCTGCAGAAGGGAGGGCTCTTGGGAAAGGTTCTCCATTGCCACTCACTGGACCTTCCAGGGAGGAATGAATGGAGCCATTGTAGCACGGCCCCATCTGGAAGCAATTGCAGGCAGGAGGAATAACGAGGAACAATGCAGTCAGATCCAGTGTGCTTTGGCTTGTGTAGGTACCAGGTCAGGAGATGGCAAATACAGTGCAGTGTGAAAAATAATGCAGGGCTGAGACACCCACTTGGGGATTATTGATGAACCAGGACGTTTATAGAGTGCACTGATGGAGAAAAGGATTTTGGAGGTTGCAGAGGGGCAGTAAATAAAACTCAGCCAAGCCCTAATGTGTGTGGATGCTGATGCCATTGTACTTAAAGGAGTGGAGATTTGCTCAAAGCTTTCCTTTTGCAGCTAGTTACGTGTTTATTATTGCTGCCAGTTACTTGTTTACTCAGTTCTGAGTCTTGGTTTAAGGACTGGAAAGATTTACCTGAGGTGAGATGCAGCTTACACATGGCCTTGATTTCACCCTGGAGAGCAGACAGCTCTGGATCTGGGCTGGAGCTAAACCTCAGGGACAGTCCCAGAGCTCATAACTGAAACCTGATCCTTCCCCTCATCCTTCTCCCTGATGACTGAGTTCAAGAGGTTTGGCATCAAGGTTCCTGTTTCTCCTCTTATTGTTGGTAATTATTTGAATAACACAAAATGCCCCGAATGTGAATTATGAGATTGTCAGTTGTTGGCTGCATTAGTTCTGTGATCAAGTTCAGAAGAAAAGCCTTTAGGAATATCAGTTTTTCCTTGCCTCTGTAGTCCTGCCTCTTTGGCATGGGTGCTTGCAGCAATTCCCACTAGGAGAAGTAGGTATTGAATGGGGTTTTTTCTGTCCCTGAGCACCACTTCAGCAGCACAAGGTCACTGCTGCTTTCCCTCTGGTTTTCCCACCTCAGGAGAATCACATTACTGAACACCAGTCCCCAGTGTTTAGAGCTACCAAGTCCCCAGTCCTGCAGCTCATCTTTGGTAGTGAGAACAAAACCATATTCTCCCCATAACCCACTGACCTCCCGTCACCATCTGCAAAACCAGACCTGGAGTCTGTTTACAAATCATTGTGGTATTCCCAGGAACACTGTGTTGTAAAACAACAGTTTGTCTTGAATGCATTTTGATTTTCAAACCAGTTTTATCTTGAAAGCAATCCTGTAAGCCTTATCAAGCAAAGCCCTGGTTCCACTGTAGCCGTTTGCTGAATTAAACAGTGCTAAACATTTAACATTCTAAATGAATTAGGCTGGGAGATGTGAAGAAAGCTGAGCTTTAAGATGAAATGTAGGACAAACTCCAAAGGATGTTTTGCCCGTTTCATTCAGCATTAGTATCTTGCCTATAGGCCTTCCTTTGAAATAATCTGTGAACATGGTTCCCATATAATTAGCTGAGCTGTAAGTTAGGTGTTTAAAAATATTTTTTCAGGTGCTTTTTTGTATTCACGATAGCTTCTCAACACCAAAAATCAATCTCAATCAAAGCTGCTACTGAGTTTATCATAAATTATCATGAAAAGGTTTTCTACTGAGTAGATGGTTAATTACTATCTAATTTGAATAATTTTGCATATTAATGAGAAATGAATGAAAATCATTTTTAGATTTTTAACTTCAGCTGAGAAACCCATGGAGATAATGGCCCCCTTTTAAGATGCATGTGATCCTCTTACTAAAGGAGACTGAGAATTTTTTTCATTTACCAACTTGTTTTAAATTGATTAATGGATTAGTGTTTTTGTCATTAATAAACTATATCCAAATGAAAGACAAGTTCATTATTTGACTGTGTGGCCTTATATCTGCTGCCAGGAAGAAAAAAAGTGACTGACTGAAAACTGATTAAGGCTTTGCTTAGGGAGGATGTAGCCTCACACAAACCTTTGTAAATGCCAGAAAGGCAGAAAACAGTGGGGTTATGCAGAGCCAGTTGGAGGCAGGTAGCAATTCCTGTGCTTTGCTATGTAAAACATGGAGGGGTATCCCAAACAAAACCCCCTTTCTTCTCCTCAGCCCCAACACCAGACTGTGAGTGGGTGAGAGCCCTGTCCCTGGAAAATGAGGGCGCTCCCTCAGCCTGTGGTCTCCTGTGAAAGAGGGAAGGACCAGAGGAGCCTTGCTGGAAGCTCATCCTGCATTCCTCTGCCTTCACTGCGTTCCTCTTCCTTGCACACCAGTTTACAGAAAATTTAGCCAAATAACAGCTGCCCTGTTGCCTCCCTGAATCAAGGCAGTTCAGCATCTGCAGGAAGAGAAGTGAGACTCAAAATATGAATTCCCACAGCAATGGCAGCATAAGGCCATTGGAAGGGGCACTGTAAATGACAGCACATCTGGCCAGCCTCCTGTACTTTCTGTTGTCCTGTGCTGCACCAGGCCCTTAGCAAGGTGACAGTCTCCAGAATACCTGGAACAACGTCACCCTCATCCACTGTTGTGTGGTTCTCTGCATGCTGCAGCTGGACAAATAGTAAATAGGGATAAAATACACACCCCACTGTATGAAAGCACACACATGTTCAGGGATGTGTAGTTAATATTGCATCTATTAGGATTGGGGTTTCTGGGATTCTTCCCTGCTGATTTTCAACCACGCAGTGTTTATAATGTGAGCAAAAGGAACTTGCAATGGAATTGAAGGGTTGTACATTAAAAACGAGTATACAGTGAGCTCGTAGAATAAATAATTCATTGCCTGAAGATATCAGTGAAGTCTAAGGACTGGCATTTATATAAATATAACAAGACTATCCAGATTTCTAATGGCAAATATTTAAAGACAGGAGGAAAAAATTTTGTAGGGAAATAAACCATCCTGCTTCAAAGCATATGCCAGACATTACTTAACGTGGGCTGGGGAGAAAATATGCACAATCACCCCTGGGAGGGGTCTGACTGCTGCTCTGCCTGCAGCAATTGGTGACAACCTTTGTCAATAAAAAATTAGGAAATATTAAATACACCAGCGTTCTTGATCTGCACAGTCTTACATATTTTTCATTTTTCTTCACTTTGGTAAATGGAAAAGAAAAATTACAGAATCACAGAATCAGTTAGGTTGGAACAGACCTCTGAGATCACCAAGTCCAGCCTTTGACTGATAACCACCTTGCCAACCAGACCATGTGTCGATGTCTCTTGACCACAAGAATTTTATACATGCATTTCTATGCATTCTGTAATAAATCCTGGGACTTTGAAGGCTGTGATCCTTGCTTCCAATTGCAAGGCAAGTGGTGCCAAGTTTGAGGGGGATCTGAACTTTTCTGGGGAGAAGTTTGTTAAAATATGGTATTGTGATTGCTGAATTTGCACAAAGTAAGAGGTTGAAATTCTCAAAGTGGAACAGGGTATTTAGCACATATTTTTCATTCTGGATAGTGATAAACATACAGCTAAATCTTTGGAAGGTACAGATTCATGTGAAACTTAAACACAACTGTAGGGAGGGGATTGATAATTTTGGAGTCAGTGCTGATCCCTTCAATGATCCTCTCTTTAACTCCAACTTTATTTTTGAAGCCCTTTTAACTGTTGCTTCCAGCATCTAAAGTGTTTTGGGGATTGGCATTTTTCTGTGTTGCAAAGATTTCCTCACCTCCATTCCCCTCCATTTTGTCTTTCTTCCTTTGACTTTGGGAAGAACTTCCATGTGCATGGCTCAACCAGCAGCTGGTTGACTTTGTCTTGGAAGAACACTAAGGGTAAACTGTAGACCTTAGGCTGAAAATAAAAGTTGCTTGTCAGTGTGTCAGACCACTTGAAAAGTCATAATGGGAACTGTGCATTGGAAGCAGCTGCTTGATTAACACAATTTCTTCTGTATGACAGTATTTTCTCAGGACTTGGAATGAGATACCTGTAGAACACAGACGTTGAAATGACCAGTGTGAGAATTCTGTAATGATCTCTGTGCTTCTCTTGCTCACCAGCGTGGAGTGGTGAAGTCCACTCAAACAAAATGCTCTCTTTTGTTTAGAACATCATTGCAATCTGTGCTAGTGCTGATAAAAGAGATCTTAACATTTCTAACTCTTAAGAATGTGTGAAAGCTCCTACAATTTATCAGTATAAGGTGAACAAGCATGTGACTGGCATTATTTTCCAACATTAAGCCATACATTACAGATACTTGTATTAATATATCTCTCAAAAAACCAGTTTTCATTCAGTACTCTGATTTTAATACTCTGATTTCAAAAGAGATTCTGCCTAAATTCTGACTGCCTGTGTTTGAGTCAGTGGTTTCATCCCTAGGAACACTTTGTCACCAAAAATAGCCTCTATTTGCAGAGGATCTGCAGGTGTGGTTTGCAAATCATACCCATGGACTGCATCCATAGATCAGAAGAAATAATGAAGCCATGAGGTCAGAGGATGTTTTGGCACCTTGAAGTGACCATGCACAGGTCCCCAGAACCTGCCACTGATACTGAAGTATTTAATGAACAATTATTTTCAGATTTTCTGTCTTCTTACATTGTAGAGGAGGCTCTACAGGTTTTACATTTTCTGGTGAGTAAAGTATTTGCCATCATCAGAAGCATCAGCAGAAGGTCAGACTGACTGCATGAGATTGTGTGAATATTTTCGCAGCTTTCATTAGCAAAATTATTTTAATTAGTGAAGACCAAAGTAATTGAAGGAGAAGGTCATTCTATTTGTTTGGGATCAATGCCTCCATCACCAGCCTGGTAGAATAAATTTTTCCAGTTGTGAGGACTAATTCTAAGCTGGTGTAAATCAAGAATAACTCCACTGAGGTAAAATAGAGCTGCTCCACTCTAACACTTGAGTCTCAAACCCTTCTTTAATGGTGAAGAGTGAAACTGGGTGCCTTTTTATATCTGATCCTTTTGTCTCTCAAATAGTCTTCGGACTAATTTAGATTTACAGGATTGTCTGCAAAAGTACAGTAGACTTTTAAGTACATAATGTTGAGAGATATCTGTCCATTATATCCTAACATTATATAAATGCAGAGGGCACTGAGCTTACTCCAGGTGTAACTGCCCATCCTGTGCCACAAGCTGGCAGATCATCCTAGCAATTGTAGTAAGGGAGAAAGGTATTGCAGGTTCTGTCATGCTACACCTGAAAGTAAATGTTTGCTCATATATTTTTCAAATAACTAGTTATTTTTCCAAGAAGACCACACATAGGTACAGTGTGAGGAGTAAAGGCAGCCAAAAGTTAAGAGCTCTGTTGGCATTACATTTTCTTGAATTTTGTGATGTTTTCACCTATGGACATAGTTCTGTGCACAAATTTCCAGCACACCTTTTTCTGAACTTCTGTCTTGTGTGGCTCAGCTCTAACTTCAGAATCAGCCAGAGGAGAGGTGATATTTCTAGAAGTCAGTGAGAACCTTAAGATCCAAAGGCTTCAAACATCATTTGAAATGATCAAGGGAAGGGACCACTCATGAAAATGACCATGTGCCAAGAAGCCAGGCATTTAAAATACAAACACCACAAATAATTTCTGGGCTTGTTCTGGATCATATGAATGCATAGAGTAATGACCAAACGGTGGCACAGCTCCACTGTCACTTCTATTGAGTGCAAATTTATAGTAGTTGCAGTGAAGTCAATAGCGTTTCTTTGGACTTACAGAGGTTACTGAATGTCAAATTCTGCTTTCAGGATGAGAACAAAATAGTTTTAAAGATATACTGAGAGCATGATCCTAATTTACTTCAGCAGCCTTTGGCCTCTGTATCACATAGAAACCAAGAAAATTACAGAAACTTCAAGTTTGTGGCCCTTTTAAAGACTGGATGGTTTTTCAGAGGCCATGTGAGGAAGCAGAATG
This sequence comes from Molothrus ater, assembly GCF_012460135.2. Classification (NCBI taxonomy): domain Eukaryota; kingdom Metazoa; phylum Chordata; class Aves; order Passeriformes; family Icteridae; genus Molothrus; species Molothrus ater. The sequence continues at coordinate 3,474,166 of NC_050480.2, forward strand.
TGCACCAGTTAGGCACTGGCCTGGTTTTGAAGGCCTGGTGGATTTGCATGCCCTCATCTGGAACAAGGAGCGTTCCCTTGCTTGCCTGGAACTGGGTGATCTTCATTTCCTTGAGTAGAACTGCCAACCTCAGGGCAGGCAAAGCCCTCCCTCCGCTCCCTGCTGTGCCCTCAAGTGCACAGGCTTGACATACTTTAAAATGATAAAAACTTCCTGAGCTCCAAACACAGCTCAGCCCAGGGCAAGCTGTTGAGAAGCCAGGGAGATGTTCCGCCTCATTTCAACAATTAGTGGATTATCCTTATGCCATTTGATTATCTTTGTTATAGCCTTGTGCGCTTTACTGAAGCCTAATTCCCGCTGATTTCAATGGCTAAGAAGTGCTTTTTGTTTTAATGGTAACTCTGGAATCTGGAATTAACTATGCCAAATGAGGTTGCATATGGAGGTCCGAGTTAATTTCTGTTTAATAGAAATAAATACAGGTGACTCTCCCTCAGAAAAACAGGGTCTGCAAGGTCATTTGGCTTGCTGAGCCGTGTGGATGTTTCTGTGCCAAGCCTAAATGGTGGGCACAATTAGAGAAGTTTCAGAAGGGCATTTGGAATTTGTATGTGTGCAGATCAGATAGCCTAAACCAAATGTCTTGAGAAATGAGAGTCACATAAAGGAATGGAGAGTGTGAGACAATGTCCCTGTGCCTCTTCAAGTTGAAGTGCTGTGTCACAGTTGTGCCCTTATGGCCAAAACCAGGCTGCTGTTTAAACCATACACCTGAGGAGTGTGTTTTGGTATAGCCTGCTGGGTAATCCCTACAGCTCTGACATTCCCTGTGGCCTGGTGAGATGTGTGCATCTCCAGCCCGTCCCTCTGCAGCAATGCCAAGTGGAGAAGGCCCCATCCGCTGTCCCCTGCTGCAGGACAGACAGGGCTGGACACTGCCAGAACTCCTGAGCTGGGCTGTCCTGCAGGAGACAAGTGGACACCAGCAACAAGGTCCCTGTGGCAACTTCCACATGAGAGCATTCCTTGGACAGCTGTGGCAAAACCAAGGCACTCCACACTGCATCCTGTACAGGCACAAAGAACGTGGGTGTGTTTTAACAATTGCTACAGAACAGATCCCAGAGCTGCAAAGCTTTGGGCTTCTAACCCCAGCCTAACCCAGGAAGTCCCAGCTAAAAAAAGCAGCCATTACTAAATGGACTCAGGGTAGTCACTGTGCTCCTGAAATGAGGCTGCTTTTTGTGCAGGTTCAGTGACCAATAACATGACTTTGGTGGATGAATTATGTCTTGACACTGGTCCAGGTAAAGCAGTGCAGATGACAGATAGTTTGGCAGAAGGGGTACAGTTAGCATATGAAAGGATATCTATAACATATGGGCATCAGTATATATTTGTGGATTAATACATAGCTATTCTCCTGAAAAATAGGTTTTTAAATTGTCCTTTCTGCTTAAAATGTCAATGAAGATTTAATTATAAACCCAAACATACCTAATACATATGTAAGAGAGATCCTGGGGAAAAAATGTTAGAGGACACAGGAAGAAATTAAAGCCAAAACTTGTCAGTATAATCATTAACTACAATGGATCAGTGCCAGTTTACACCACCTGAGAATCTGGCCAATAATATCTATTTAGCACACACTGTCCTACATCTCTTGTGGTATTTATTTTTAGTCATTGGGATACCTCTGGCAAAATAAGCTCCTGCCTAATTCCAGGGTCATGTCTTAAATGAACTTTAATGCTCTAATGTCCTTTTTTCAGTTTTCTTCTATTTGTGTATGTAGAAAAATTCAGCTATACACAGTAGTCCTGAAACTCTGTATTTTCATGGGTTATAGATTTTCTTATATATTTATAGCTTAATTATATAACTAGTTTTGTAAACTTGTACTTCTTAGGTAAGATATTCCAGAAATCAAAATAGTCAACATTAAACACCACAAGTACAGCTGCAGTTTTAAATATTTTATAATCCAATCAAATTGTTTGAGTAGTAATGCATTTAAATGTTGTTATGGAATCCCCTCTAGACTTTTTAAAATGGTTACTCTGTTCTTGGCTTTGCTATTTATGAAATTCATATGGGATGACATTTTTAATAATAGAGCATTTGACTTACAGAGCAGCAATTCCTGGAGTGTCTCAGTATAATCTATAATTTTCTGACTGAACTTTCAGAGGGACACAAACACATATCACACTTTTATTAATGAACATATACATCTGTTGATGTTGCCATAATTGAAATGACCTTAAGTGAGAAGACCTACATAAGTCATTTAGCATTTTTTATGATGCTCGGGTGAAGATGCTGTACAGATGCAGCTTTGGGATGCCAAAGCAGGAGTACAAAAGCTGTGCTAAAATGATGAGAGGAGGTTTAATTTGGAAAAAAGCACAAAGCAAAGCACAGCCCACATATAATTAGGCAACATCCAGTACTATAGAGTTGGGCAGCAGAAAGCTGTCGGGGAGTCTAAATTACCTCTCCTCCCTAGAGAGGATGGCACTGTCAGGTCAGGGCTGTGCTAAATGCTGGGTAACAGGAGGGTATTTGATTGCAGCTGCTTTCACTGTACAGAGGTTGTGGATAAACTGAGGACATCATTTCTGAGAGGCAAAAGTTCCTTGACCTCCTCGAGCACAAGTGTGTGTCAGAAGGGCATTTATAAAGCAACAGCCAGAGCTTTGGAAAGGGAAAAACAGCCAAACAAAATGGCAAGCGCCCGTTCCTTTGCAGTTCATCTTAGGCTCTCTTCCACTCAAAGGCATGGACAGAAGCCAAACAATTGCATCAAACCGGGGCAGAAAGTTGTGAAAAGACTGGTGGGAGTCAGGACTCCTCTGGGCCCCACCAGCAGTGCCCAGTTTGCCAGGCATGCTGTGCTGGTGACAGGAGTGAAGGCAGGATCCAGGCAGGGAGCTTCAGTCTCCCCTGCTCTATGCCTGTAAAACCTCTGGTTTCAGGCAGCTTCCCCTTCCCCAGAGGTTGTGAACTGGCCTTGCTGTGCTCTCACAGGCTGTGCTGTGCTGGTCCCCACCAGGGCTGCAGTGATCCCAGGCCAGCCCTATGGCTGGATCCAGGACATTCACACAAACCTCTAGGAGGAACATCCTGAGATCCACTGAAATCTAGACAGGGTTCCCAGGGTGGCCTTGTTTTTTTTCTGCCCTTTCTTAATAATTCTTCGTCTACTTCAGTGCATGGAATAATTTTCTAATGACTATGGCCAAGCCAGATGCTCACATGGTGAAAATCAGCATATGTAGCTGCATGGGCTCCAGAAGCACAAGCTAAGATAGTGCTGCTGATAGTTTTAATTTCTTCAGTACTGTGGGACAATTTGACTTGGAGTTTAGACCAGAAGAATTTTCAGGAAAGAGCCCAGAGGTGAAGGGATAGATTCTGCTCCCCTCTGAGTTGTAATTCTTGCTACATGAAAGCTCTGGAGCTACTCCAGGTTAACTTGACTGAAAATAAGCCTGGAATTGGGCCCTGTGGTGCTTGAGTTACCTCAGACGTATTAATTTGAAGACAGAAAATGAATTCTTGTTAAGGGGAAATAAGCCAATATATCAAAACTAATGTCTTCCCTCTCTAATTGTTATTAATAAAGATTGCTTAATTTGGTAAGTAGATCAGTAAAAACCAAATTAATAATTTTAAAAACTAGTAAACATTTTCTAGTAGTTTAACACTAACTGTGTTGAAATGTTTCCTTACAACTGTGGCTGCTCCCACTGCAGCAGCTACCCTGGAGTTGAGCATCTCTGCTCAGTGCCAGGCTCAGGCTCTGTGTGCCCACCTGGGTCTTTTCCTGTCATTAAACCCCAGCTCTGAAGCACCAATGGAATTGTTCATTTATGGCTAAAAGGGAGTGGTCACACCCTCACCACCATCCCTTCCAGAAGGATCTCACCCCTGCTCTGCTCTCCCATCTAATCCTACCCTAATCCTGCTCTGGAGGTTTGGTGGCATCACAGCACAGGGGAAGGAATGGCTGCCATCCAAATGATTGTTTGACACAAGCTAAGTGGAAAAACCACCACCAGTATCAAATTTCACCAGAAGCATTCCACTGATGTCCCAGGATTATTGTGTTCTTCAGAGTCAGAAGGATTGTATGTTATTTTACATGTAATGTTCTTTGAACATATGGTTCATAACATAAAAATCCCTTCATTTTAATTGACACAATAGGCTGGAATGGCTTTTTTTCCCTTGCCAAAGTACTTGTTATGGTCTGTATCACCTATAATGTGCATTCTGGAAAGCTCCTAACTAGGTATTTGGATGCTGGAATGCAAAAGATTGCTATTTATGAGACCATGAGACCACCTAGTGGGTCAATGATTTGCATTTTAAAAGTTCATTAATATGTACTAAGATCATAATGATGCCAGTGTTTCATCAGACTAACCTTCATCACATTCTAGTAATAAATATCTTTAAAAAATATCTTTTAATATAAAACAGAGGAGCATACAAATGTCTATTTTGTGACCCTCAAGCTGCTCTAATTGAAAGTTTAAAGGACACTGGGCAAAGCATTTTTCTCCCAATAGTGGATAAAATGATCTTTTCCTTCAGTTGTTTTTAAGAATCCACTAGAGGCTTGAAAGTGAAATCTATTTTTTTATCTATTCCCTTTTTCTTCCTTCATGGACACATATTGCTTTGCCATTGTAGGGCTGCTTATGAGCACTCGTCTGCCTGGCATTGATTTTTTTTCTTATTTAGGAATAGCACTACTGTGTATTTCTTTAGGAGAAAATGCACATATATAGAATTATGTGGGTTTTCACACATATCACAGAGAAATAGAAACTTTCTTCTGACAGCTGTGTAGCAGCCCTTGTGCTCTGCACCCCATCCAGATTTCACATGGAACAGTTTTACATCTCTGTACCTATCTTCAGTTGAAGTAGCCTTTATTAAGCATAATCAGAAACACCTTTTCCTCTCAGCCCTGTGTTCATTCTGATCCATATTCTTTTCTCTTTGGCAGTAAAATTCAGACTAATAACAATAATAATAATAATAATTTATCTGACAGAAGTATTTTGATTTTTTTGTGTGTCTGTTTCAGAACCACAGCGTGGAGGAATTTACTTTAGACTCCCTTTCATTAAAGTTTAATCACAAAGGCATATACGGAGTTAGGTGAATGCCTGCATGACTTGTCTGAAATATAGGTTAATTAAGCAAGCTAAATATACTTTACAGAACAGAACAATAGAGCCAACCGTTCTGCAATTGAATTCAGAAGACTATGAGACAAAAGTGATCATCCCAGCATTTGGAGCGAGTTTCCCCAGCCTGCTCGAACTTTATACAACAGCATAGACTAGCGGCAGGAGGAAAGATTGTAACCGGGGCGCCCTCTCAGTGTCTGCGCGGCTGGGACCGCTCAGACCCGAGCTCCAGCCGCAGCCCGGTAACCTGGAACCCTGAAACAGCTCCCGTAGGGTTTTGTAAAAGCCCAGTGTTAGTGCTAACTACCTCCATTATCTACCGCCACTTGCTGTTAACTAGGTTAAAAAAGGATAGCTCAGCTAGTGAATAATTAATGTGGCAGCACTTACAGAAACTCAAATTAAAAAGGAGGTAGTGGCACTTCCCTTTTGTTTGATCATGGAGCAGTTATCTTCAACATATTCTTTCTCTTTTTTTTTTTTTACAGTTTGGTGTTTTCCTGACTCTGTTGGTGTAGCTGTTGTCTTGTGGGATGTGAGATCTGACGTGGGGAGCTGACAGTAAACATTTTATTCCTTAGTTCAGTTGAATTTAATTTACCTCCACTCATTGTCATTTCTCGGTGGGTTCACTTTGTCAGTGCCCTTAACCCTCCAGGATAAGCAGAAGAACAGAGAGGGGATTTGCCTGGTGGGAATGGGACTGGCTGCCTCTCCTCCAGCTCAGAAGGACGATGCTATTTCTGTGTTTAATTCAGTGGATTTTCTTGCAAATATCTGCCTAGGAACCAACTCTGCAGGCCAGCAAAGAAACAAAACTCCCATTGATTTCAAGAGGGACTTGCTCAGTGCCTGAGTGCAGCATTTGGCCACAGAAGCTGTAACAAAATCTTTGTTATCCCTGGTGCAGGAGGTCCCGGGCAGATTCCCCCTGGAAATAAAGCAAGAGCACATGTAGGAGCCAGTCTCCTTAGCAGCCTGTTTTGCAAAAGTCGACATTCTGGACTTTGGCATTCTGCTTCCCCAGTCCTGTCTACCTTGTACGGTCATTCACACTTCCACAGAGTGGATGTAAAATGTGAAGGAAAACTGACAGTCATTTTCCACACCTTTTCTGCTGTTACTGATGACTAAATGAGGTGCAAAACAATGAAAAACCTCAGTGTCAGAAAAGACCAACTTGTCACATCAAATCACCCTAGGACAGATTCTGAGCAGGTCTGCTGGACTTTCCTCCTGCTCATTAGGTAAACCAGCCTCACACAAAGGCCTGATGTTGTTACCTGATCCACCTCTGGACTTCAGAAGCATTAATTCATTGTGGCCATTAGTAAAATGTGTCATGTCCTTAGTCTGGCCTGAGATGAAGTGATGTCCCTCCAGTGCAGGGAGCTGTGAGGACACTGCTCGTGTGGCACAGGGCACAGCTGAGCTCTGCTGGCCCTGGGAATGGCCACTTGTGTTGCTGGAACTGGCACTGGATGGGTGGTACAGATAAATATATTTGCTGCTCTAAACTGTCTCCAGATTTAACAGCTTGGGCTCTGTCTGGTGCAGTTCAACAAGCATTTCATTGGTTTCATTTTGGTTGGGTTTTCCCTGCTAATAGGAGTAGAATCTGACTGCTTTAACTCAAAGGACTGTAACCGATTACTGATAAATTAGGATCAACTGACAGACCTTCAATTTTTAGAGATTCACTCTGAATTAAAACAATGGGGAATCTGGCCCAGAAGGTGGGAGATTGGTCCTGCTAAGGTGTTTGTCTCAGCCTTTCTCAGCTGTGAGGTCAAGACATTAAATTTTGGTCTCTGTTTGACCAGGCTGTGCCAAAACAGGCAGTGGTATCTGCAGTCAGACAGGGGAAAAGATGTATTTGCAAAGACAACAAACAGGGAGCCTCTAAAATCTGGATCTCCCAGCAGGCCTGCAGGGAGTTTATGGAATCCTACAGCTGAGCTGGTGACTTTATTCTGGGAGTGGCCAAGCAGTGCCACTCTGCAAACTCAAACACTCAAAGCCCTGGGAGGCTGAAAGCTCCACAGCCCAGATTGCAGAGAAAAGGAGATGTCTGGAGAGGCTCTGGGGTGGCTCATGCTGAGGGTTCTCCCTGCCATGGGCAGGAGATACCATTAGCTGCTATCTGCCCAGCTTCTCTGGCAGTTCAGGGGGCAACATTGGCCTAAATACCTCTTTTGAACTGTCTAGAAGCTGCATGTCACAAAAGAGGCCATCTGTGCTCCCTCCTCACTATTTAGAGTGTCACAAGGAGTTTGAGAGAGATCTTTTCTCATAATTTGCTTTTTTAGCCACTCTGATGCTTTGGGATATGCATTTCTCACACTCTGTAAATGTTGTTTGCAGAAGATAAATTTATGGAAAATAATTTATTTAAAGTAAATAAGAGTTCTGTATTTACATCAAATACATTTATGTAAGCGTAGTATTCTTTCCTCCAAAAAGCTGATCACAATTTGAAAGGTAACTCAGAAAAAAAAAAAAAAAAGTAGAACCTTCTGAAAAGAGAGAAAGAAGGTGAAGAAAATTGAGGGCAGAAGGACCACACAGCCAGGCATTCTGCCATTTGCTATTGCCAGAACTGGCCTGTGACTTTGGATTATATGAGATACTTGAATGGAGGACAAAAAATTGTGTTTGACTATTTAAGGATGACATTAAAGTGAGATTTGCAGCAATCCTTTTGATTAAGCTAACATTTTCCTTCCTAGTGTCAGGAACCTTGTCAAAGTTGAGCTGCCTGCGCTGAGCACTGCGGGCTGTGGCACGGCACAGCTGCATAACCTCGGACATGGCTGATGTGAAAGGAGCTCTGGGCTGCCTGCTCTGGGCTCAGGAGCTGCTTTGAGCTCAGGCCTTGCAGGTGAGCCTGTGCTGGGCTGATCCTGGTCCCTGACCTGCTGGCTTCCCTTCTGGATGCACCTGAGTGTTTCTCCAGGAGCTGTCTCCATCACTGAGCTGGCCACTGTCCCAGGACCTTTTTTGCGTGCAGGGTGGGTGTGCCTTTGGGGAGCAGCCCACCCTGGCACTCAGATCTTTTGGTGCTGGGAACCCTTACCTGTGCTAACAGCACTTTGGCTGTCACCTGCTGCAGGGACAGGGCTATGGAATCACTAATGAGTTCCTAAGAAATTCCTTCCTCAGACAGAGCAGTGGCCCCTCTATTCCCTGTGCCTGCAGTGCTGAGAGCAGGAGGGACTGGTGCTTCTGTTGCATGAAAAGCATTGAACCTGCCTCTGCCAGGTCTATGGGATGCAGACTCCTAGAAGGTGTCCTCAGGTAGGCAGTTTGAGGATAAGAGTCTACTCTTCTAAACTGAGGAGTACTGTGATCATGCCTAGAAAGAAAGAAGCAGCCAGAAGAAAAAAAAAAGCATGTAAAAACATAGAAAGCAGAAGTAAGATAAGGACTGCAGGGTTCATGAAAGGGATATAGGAGAAAAAACTGTCGTATTTTCTGCCCTTGTATCTTTATTTCTGCTTCTTATCACTCCTAGTTTTGCACACTCTTTTTTCTTGCCCCTTCTATATCCTTCTCTTCTCTTGCTCCCTCCCTGGCATGATGTGATACACTGTAGCTTAAAATCTTGGCACTCTTTTGAACTGCCAAGTTTAAAATTCTTTGAGTGGCTTTGAGTGGTAATAGCTGAAATATTTCATTTTAGTGAGAGGTTAAAGCTAGGTCACCAGTTCCCAAGTACATTTTGAGAGAAAATTAAAAATACTCAGATTTGCTTATTTCTTAGTTCACCAACTTGAGCAAAACATGCAGAGTCAGTCTTTGGTGCCCCTCTCAAAGGGAAGTGCAGGAGGAAGGCAGCAAGGGGGGGCTTTTAGTGCTTGTTTGCAACCCTCAATTTCTAGGGCAGGGAGACTTGGTTGGAGCTTCTGTACTTTGGCATGAATTGCTTTTTTTGTGATCCCAGTGTTGGCAAACAAGGTCGTTTTGCGTGTGTGGTTGGTTGTGAGGGATCCCCAGTGAATTCTGAACAGAGGAAGCACTGTAATTTTGGGGTTTTTCCCTTCCTTTGACTGGCTGTGTGTGCCTCACGGGGTCTGGGAGGTGAGTGAAATCACCTAGACATGAATTCTTCATCAGTCAGAAAAAATCGTACCGATGATGTAATTTTTTGTCAGGACCAAGGGTTTGTCCACAGTGGCTTATGGAATCTGACCCTTCCTCCTCTTTTGGGGAATCTGGGGACAGTCTTCTTATTTTAGAACAGCTTTCCATAATTTGAAGGAAGAGAATGATCACGAAAGTCTCCGAGTCACTAGCTTGTGTCAGTGCAGTTTAGCAGAAATTTCAGGGTGGGGTTTTTTGCTTTCTTTACTTATTTCCTCTACTTTCCTTTACTTGCTTTACTTATTTACCCACCCATGTCTTTAAGTCAATTCATTTTCTCACTATTCAGATGTCAGCCAGGGAGTCACAAATCAATATCTGACCATGTAATTTTTTTGGTGTAGGAAATGAGGCATGTTTAGGGGGTTACAGGAAAAGAATGACAGAAAAGGGCACATTTTGAAGTGAAGTTAACGCTCTGGAACTGGACAGATTGACATCAATCAATAGAGCACAAGGAGCTGCTCAACGCCTGGTGCTTAAGCCTCTTCTAGAATGACCATTTCCAGGGGAAGGTCATTCAGTTTTTGTGCTGTTGTGTGTCCCAGCCCTGCCTCATGATACATGCAAACACTTCCCTAAGCAACTTCTCTGCTTCTCAAATTAACTATTAATGAAACGGCTATTGGATTACATTGGTATTTATTACCGCTGTGCTTCCCAGTTACTAGAATCTTGGAAATGATCCTTTCCATACTATCATCCAAGTCATTACTGTGAATAATTAGAAAGCTGGGCTCTACCCCACTGGTAACCTCTTTCCACCTTGAAATAATCCCATTTACTTCCACTGTTTGTTTCTTGCCCTTCAGCCAATTTTCAGTCGGTGTAGGCTGCCAGTTTCCTTCCTATTGTGTGAGTCTGCACCTTAGGCGCTGGTCTCCCATATGGAAATGTTTTCAGAAAATAGGAACTAAATTTCTTGTAGCCAGTCTCCCTTTAATCATTCCCTGTTACACTCTCTGAATATATGCTTATATATTCAACATTCCTTTCCTTTCCCTTGTTGGAAACATTTGCCAAACTGTTTCATGGCTGGGTCCCTTTTTGGAGGGTTTGAATTGTCTCTCCATCTTTACCTTCCAATCTTGCTTGCAAATCACATCCCTGGATAGGGATTCTAAGTCCTTTCTGAAATTTTCCATAGGCAGGGAGCCCTCAGGATAGCTGGGAGAATTTCATGGGGAGAGGATGAGGTCTCTGGTCTCCATCTTGGTGTAAATCTCTGAAGGGGCACTAGTGTTGCACCACCAGCGTTTTTGTGGCATAAATGGGGGGATTTTGATTGTACAGGAAATTTAATTAGATTTAATGCTAATTAAATTAATTTTTTTTCATATTAACATGTTCACAAATATTATTGCATCTCGTTAGATTTCATTCTTCTATCCATACTGAACAATATTCAGTGGTAGTTTCAGATTACAATAAGTTCATTATGAAGATAAGGTGGAATTAGTGTAGGAAGCTCAGCTGGTTGAAGGGGTCTGTGCTTTAATTACTGCAGAGGGTGTGCATATTAATTACAACACAAGTGATATTTACTGTACCTCAGGAACATATGACAGGGTAAAGATACTGACAGCACCAGCTAATAAACTCAGTATGATAATGAGGAGAAAAGACCATAAAAATAGAAGGAAATAAAATTATTCATAAAGTATATTGATCCCAAAGTAAAGACATTAAGCTCTGATGAAGGGCAACAAAAGGGAAGCTCCTCACTTTATCAAACAAATAACCAAAGTAGAGAAATGTTAGCAGAGAGACAGATTGTCATTATCCTGGTCATGTGACCACGCTCTAGAGACCACATGTGAGCAGTACAATATAAGATTTTTCTTTTAATAAATCAGCAGAAAGCCAAGCCTTTACCTGCAGCAGATCAGGTTGCAGTGGTTTTGATGAGCTGGTGGGCTGGCCACGTTGCAAGGTGATGTTTGAAGAGGAGGGATGGGAACAGACCCTTCTTTGGCTGAGGAGCCATCAGCAGCTCCACAAAGAAATAACATGGCTAATTGGTTTGGGTTGTGCTAATTGCTGCTGCGTTTCTGCAGGTTTGTTCTAATCCTGATGTTCAAGCAGTTGTGTTAAATCATTTCTGAGCCACCTTACAGGAAGCCTCCCTTTCAACTGGCATTTAAGCAGATACCAAGCATGAAATGCAGTGGAAGGATCTGTTGCACATCTCCCAGCTGTGGGGCCAATCCCCTGGTGTGGAGTCCAGCTCCCCTGGCTGGACCTGTTAGAGCTCTGTATTTCCCTGCTGGCATTTATACCTCGTTTGCTGCTTGGCAGCAGCTCACAGAGAAATGCATCAGGGGTGACCTGTTTGGATGACAAACCCTCAGGGGAGATAGAAGGGACTCAGCCTGTTGTTTCTTAGCTTCCTTAGTAGTACTTGCACTCCCCCCCTAGGACTTGTGCCAGGACAATCCTGTTCATCTGTCTCCTCTTTAGAAAAAACTCAAGGCTGTGCAAGTGAGTCGGGGGAAAAAAAAAGTAAATAATTTCTTCCAGATGTAAATAATAACTTCCTTGATGTTTCAAACTGAAATGGAAAGGAAAAACCTTATCCTTTGCATGTAGCTACTGCACATGCTGATAACCCTGGTGTAATTATTTTGTAATCATTCACTGGTTATATCAAAAGATTTTGCCCAAATACAATAGACAGGAGCAGTTCAGTCCTTAGTGCCTGGCAGCCTAGGTCAGTGTCTAAACAAGACAGGAAGCACAGAGTGTGAGGAAGTTTTAGTACATATAGCACTTCTCACTCTAACCACTGTGCTCCTCTGTGTAAGGAATTGTTGCAGGCTGGGTGACAGGAGGTGAAGCTGGCAAGCAAAGCCATCTTTGCTCCAGCCATTCATCTCTAAAGATCTGTGTTCAATCCCATTTACTGAAGCTGCACATGTCCCAGCTTTGTGTCATCACAGCCTTGGCAGGTGTGTGTTACCTGTCACAGAGCTCTTCAGCCTGGGCACGTGTCAGGCTTGGCTTAATAAGGACACCTGCCTTGAGACAGCCCCTCCTGGTCAGGATCTCTGGACCCCACTGAAGCCTGGATCCCCATTTCACTCAAATGATCCTTCCACTTGTTGGAGCACTGGTTGGCTTTTTGTTGTTGTTGGTTTTGGGGTTTTTTTGTTTTGTTTTTGTTTTTGTTTTGGTTTGTTTGGTTTGGTTTGGTTTGGTTTGGTTTGGTTTTGTTTCTTCTTTCCACCCTACAATTAAGAATCAACATTTTTTTTCCCTCTTAATTCTTGACAGGTCAAGGAAATAATGCAACACTTATATTTTTGGTACACTGGTTAGCACTAAATTCTACAGAGCAAATGGAAAACACTATTGTCAGTGGTATTGCCATAGTGCCCCTATGTTGAATGTTTCTTTCCATCTTCTGTGCAAGTTTAGTTTACTGACTAGTGTGAAAGATCCTAAATTTTCCACTCTGTCTGTTGTTTGTTCTGTATTAATTTAGCTTTCTTTGTGGTTATCCCCCTGACTGGTGCATTGTAAAGACATAAATTACAACTTTTGAACTGTTTCTTTTTTTAAAGTCATATACAAGTTTTATGCATTAGGCAAACTCAACTGCACTTTAAATATCTAAGGCACTTGAATCTATAAAACAGATTGAAAGTACTGCAAGAGCAGTTGGTATCTTGACATTTCAGGTGCTTTTATCTAGAGCCAGGAAGCTCAAGAATATACAAACCAGAAAAAATGATAACAAAAGTATACGACCACTTTCAAAGCTTCAAAAAGGTCTGGTTTCTATCTGATAAAGTTTTGGATGGTTTGGCCTTCATTTTCTTTAAGTGAATTTGCCTACTCCTGGTTGTAATTCAGTGAGTAAAAGACTAATGACTTTCCAGTGGCTTCTGGGAAATGTGTTGATGTTCTTGGTTCCTGCCCAACTTTGGGAGCAGCAAGACCCCTGCTGCTCTGGGCACTTGTGCTTCTGTGTTTGGCAGAAGGATTGAGGTTTCCTTTCCTCTCTCACCCTCAGGGATGGTCTATCCAGGATTAGGACTGAAGCAGATTTGAGGACATTGGGGAAGCATATGTTCTTTCTGTGCATGCTTCACATATCTTTAAATTTCACAGTTTCTGGGCTCTGATTCAGTGTCTTTCAGTGATGCATTTATCAACAGATTTTTAAAAGAGGAAAAAAAACCAGAAAAGTTAACCTCTATCCTTAGTTCATTGTGCAGTTGCTACTCGTGAGGAACAACAAGGAATAAAAAGCAAGACAGTGATGTCTTGATGTTTTTGATGAGCTGAACATGCAGAATTGCTGATCTAAATGCTGATACTTAAGGACTGATTGGAAAAATTTCATTAAAAACAGAATTTTAAACCTCTTCTTTTGTATCTCACTGTAAATTCATTGTCTTTGCTGGAGACAGTCTTCACTTAGCCATTTTGAATGGTTAAGCCTGTGAAGTCCCACACATGTTAAGTAAAGGCACTTACAGTGCAAACATTTAAGTGCTTCCCTAACTCATAGTCTTAACCTAGGAGAGACTTTGAGATAAACTTGTGTGTTCAGTTGGCTTCAAGCTGAGCACTGGGCTGGCCTGTGTCAGGGCTGGGAATAAGCTCAGTTTTGGCCATGTAGAACAAAAGAGTATTTCCAGCATCAGGAGGAACTGGGATTAGTGCAACAGTCAGCTCAGGTTAATTTTAGAGGGCTTGCAAAGTAGGGCACAAAAAGGTGTTAGTGCATTCAGCAGGTTTAGTCTTTGAAGATCTTTTACAGTGTGCTGTGTAAAGACGTCATAAATAATCAGAATCACTTCAGGGTGGATCCTGCTCTGAGTTTAACACCTGTTGAAAAGGAGGAACCCAAGCACAAGAATAAACTGGCCTGAACTGGCCTTCCTTGAATCCGTTGCCTTTCTGTGCTCCCATACAAGACCCCCCTAATTACTTTCTGTGGGAGCTGACATGACGCTAAATAATTTTGGCTAATCAACATTCCATAATATTGTGAGGAATTCCAGAGCTAACCCAACTGTGTACTTGGCAAATATAATTAAGTGGCCCACACTGAAATTTGGGTTCTTTTCCATTTTGAGTCAGTGCTCACATAGGAGTCAATGAAGTCAGCTCAATTAAGAGGCTCTTTAGGATGGGGCTGGTTGTTATGCCAAAAGAAATAGAACACAATGTGAGGGTGGTCAAAGAGGATAAATCACAAAGAAGAAAATATTTTAATGCCATATATGTATAAATCAATGGCATGTCCTTATCTTGAATTCATTTTCACTTTTGGTCACCTTATCTCAAAGACATAACGGAAATAGAAATGGTCCAGAGAAGGGCAGAGAAAATGAGTAGCACCCTCTGAGAGCCTTTCATATAAAGCTACATTAAAAAGGGCAGGATTATTATTTAGTTTGGAAAGAAGAAGAGCAGGAGGAAATGTGGCAGAGGCATATAAAATAAAATAATGAAGGGCACAGATCAGGCCAGTCGGCTGCTTCTCATTACATTTGTCTGTAACAAAAGGAAAAGAGAGAACTCAAAATAGAACAACAACAGGCCAAAGAGTGATTCATTAGTGAGTGACAAAGTGCAGCACACGGTGCATGCCTTTAACATGTGGAACTCAGAGCTGCAGGATGAAATAAAGCCCAAATTATTTACATTAGAAAAGCCCAAAACAAATTTCCCTTTAATACTCTGATTGCAGGTTATAGTCCTTGAACTAGGATTTAAGCAAGAGCTACTGTTGCTCTTCATGCACCTAAGGGATTTACTAGCTGGGATGGTGGGATACTTTTTTCCCTGAGGTTCTGCATTGCCCAGTTTAGCTACAGAATGGGGCAGGAGAGGCTGGACACCTTTCCTTGATGCAGGCACTATCAGTTACTGTCAGAGACAGGAGCTGTAAGTACAAGAATTCTTCAATGACAGCTCTGAAGTTACTGTCCAGTGGCAATTTATCAGCTACGTTTTTTCTGTGCAAAGAAGCTCTTCTTCTCTTTGGGGTCTGGATGCTTCTTGCAGTTTGTGTGCCTTGCTTTTTGTCACTGGCCTTGTCAGAGTTTGGTAACTTGGCTGGGACAGTTATTTACTTCTTCCAGCATTTCCCTTCCTCAGCTGCCTTCAGCCTCCTGGTGACTGAAGAGTAAGGATCACTGTCCTACATGGGCTTTTAACAACCTGATCATTATGAGGCAAGCTTGATCATTAAATGATCCTCACTTTATTCATGCACTTTATTAAGTATCTTTCCTGTGTGTCTGGCAAATGCACCTGAAGTAAGTTAGGAACAATTCTGCTGAATAAATAAAAATATTACAGGTAAGTAACAGCAAAACATTAGTTAGGATATCCAGGGCACTCTAGAAAACAGACACACTCTCTTGCATTTAAATATCATCTTTAGTCATTTGGGTTCCTGTTCTCCACTTACCTTTCATTTGTAAATAATGCAAAAATTTACCAGGCTGCCTTGCTGCAAAGAAACACTTTTGGTTGGACTCAGTGCTTGCTTTCCTCTTAAATTCCCTTTTAGATGAATAAACAGAACATTGTGAAAATACTGAGGATCTTTCTTAGCTTGGTGTTTGGTTAGTCAACAGTCACTTGTCAGCTTTCTGGCTTTCTATTTTTTTCAGAGAAAAGGCAGGATGTCTTTGTTATTAGCAATGTATCTCTGATTTGTAGAATACAATTGTCTTTAAAGCTATTTGAGTACACAGATACACAAACTTAGATTCTACTGAAATGGAATGCAAGCACTTTCCTCCTAAGTGAATTTAGTGCTGGACTGAGCAAAGTATGGAAAAAACCCTCACAAATATTTCCCATATGGAAACAGAACTGCAACTGAAATACACCATGACCTTGTCATGTTTGCTTTACCTGAACAATGAGAGGTCACATCACATTAACACAGATCCTCACAAATCCAGAATTTTATGCTTGTATTTCTGAATATTCTCAGGGAAGGAAATTCCTCCCCATGCTGAAGAGGTAGCAGCATTCAGGCATCACCCATCAGCCCTGCTGGCCCTACCCCAGATTATACAGCAGCTTTGTGCTGTATGTGTTTCACCCTACATGACCTACACAACCCAGCCCAAAGTGAGATTTCTCCTTTTCCTGCAAGCTGTCTCCTTGCTGCCCGTGCCTCGCCAGGGATGCTCCATTGTTCACAGAGCTGGTGTTTGGCTCTTGTCTAGACCAATGTTCACTCATCACAATACCCCTGTCAACACCGTGCTCTGGATGTGTGAGCTGCACTGCATTACTGTTGTCAAATGGCTCTGCTGTCATGTAGTGTTTAAATGTAAAAGATATAGGTGACGATGGGAAGCTGCAGAGTTGTGCTGAAAATCTGGATTTTAAGTTGTCTGCGGCACACAAGTTGAAAAGCTGAGACAGTTTTACAATAAATGTAAGCAGTTTAAGCAAGCTTGTAGCTATCAAGATGTGGATGTATGTTTTCCCCTCTGAAATGTGCTGCCTTTCAAGAACACAAGTGTGGCATTTAGGTGACACTGTACTGCTCATCTGCGTGCCCTTTCCAGGGATGACTCTGCTTCTGTCTCCTCCTGTCTGCACACCCTGCAACTCTGAGGGTCTTCTGTGACCCTGCCACAGGCTACAAGACCAAGGAGCTGCAGAGGGGTTGAAGCTGTGAGTGACAGAGGAAAATATGCCAATGAATAAAATGCAGTGCACTCTTTCACTTCCATCAGTTTCATTTCAGATCTGTTTGGGGTTTTTTTCCTGTGTGCTAGAAGCGCTTTATTTTTGATGAATTTCCCCTGGTGTTACTTGCCTACCTGCTTCTATCTTATTTTCTGTTTTGGTCCAATATTCATTCATGTTCATGGTCTCCTCCCAGACTACATTATGGGTGAACTTTCTAAAATCCAGTTTTTGAGAATAATTCTGAGTTACTCACTAAATCAGAACAAAAAACAACAACAACAAAAAAGTCAGAAATGAGAGAAAAAGCTGCTCTCCTTTCTCTTTCTGTGTTACACCTCAGAAGGAACTGGTGTCAGAAGACACTGTGGTTTTTTCATTGCCTTAAATTGGAGCACAGACCCTGGCCACATTCAGAGAAGTAAATATCTCTTGGTCTCTGTAGTTCTTGGCAGATTTAACTGCCAATGCATCTTGATTAAAAACCAGGTAAAGTTCCTTGTGTGGACGCTGCCTGTCTGTCAGTGGGTCCCTATATTCCATCAGAAAATATTACCTTTCCTTATAGAAAAGACCCCAAAACCAAAAACCCCCAAACAAAAAAGCATTGAACAACCCCCCCACCCCCCACTTGCAATTAGTCATTACCTACTGTTGCTTGCAATTTGTTGGCAGATCAAGCTACAATCTGTTGCACTATGACAGATCAATTTCTGCAATTCATTACAGAACTGAGCCAAAACAAAATAACTTTTTCTCTCCTTCCCCCCCTTCCCCTACCCGTAGTGCTGCAGCCTCTGGTTAGCTGAGATCCTTGGACTTTTTTTGGAAAGGAGCAGATGGGAGGCAAAAGAGGGATGGGAAAAATCAGCCTTGCTCACTGCAATGCCCTTAATGTGTGTGTTAATGTGAGATCAGTCCCCATCCCTGGAGCAAACTCCTGTGCAGTCCTGAGGGTACATTTCAGTCCCTGAATCCTGTACAAAATACATTGCTCCAACTTGTCCTGACACTGTAACCATTACAGCCTGCCAAAGATTTGCCAAAGTCGGGGGTGGCACTGCTGTTTTGTGGGAGTTGCCTTTCAGCTCTCCTTTGCTTGGGAGGGTGGCAGGGGCCTGACTGTTGTTTTTCTCTTAGGAAATTGTAGTCACCCTTGCATTACCTCCAAGAATGCTTAATTATATAGCACTAATGGTTATGACATGAAAACTAGGGGAGAAGAATTTTTTTTTTCTGATTACATTTTGTAGCTTTTGTCACCTGACTTGATAGGTCCACCTTCAGTGGAAAAGTAGCACAGTGACATTTTCAAAACACACAGTCCCTTGAGCCTGGAAGCTAACCCAGACAAAAAAGCTCAGCTTGATTCCAACACTGCTTTGTGATGTGTACTCCTCTTTTTTCAAGAGCTGGGCTGCAACAGCTGCTATGTCCAGAGAAAGAGGGGGAAAGGTTGCTATTATCTGGAGTTCAGTTGTACAAAAACCAGATGTTTTCATGGATTTTATAAATGAACACACTTGGCATTCCAGGGCATCCTATGCTTGTTGCTTGTGCTACCTTCACTAATTTTGCATAGTGAGGAGCAGCCACCAGATTATTTGCTCTCCTTTTTCCTCGAATCCCTGAAGCATTTAAACCTGTTGATGCTTAGAACCATCAGATCCTCCTGGCCTCACTGAGCACATTTGGGACAGCTTCTTGCAGGAAGCCCTCAGCTTCCCAAAGAAGGGAGGAAAACCAGCCAAATTTCTGTGTTAGAAAATCCCATCCTTTGTGGGGCAAGGTTTGTGGAAGTGCTGACACGTTAGCACCTGAATAGAGCAGGCAGCTTTTGGGACAAGTGCAGGGAGCTGAGGAGAACAACAAATTCCCTTGGGGTTACTGCCAGAGATGGGGACAGCTGGGAAGTCAAGGAGGGTCACTGTAGCAATTCCTGGTCACTGGCTGCTTCTTGCCAGTCTTGTCCCACTTGGGACTCAAGTGCCCCATGAAAATTTGCTTTCTCCAGGAATTTCAGTCTTTGAATACAATGACACACAGGTAGGGGTGCTGAACCAAAACACAGAGAGAAGAGTCTCCTCTCTCAACAGGTTAGAAAACCTCCTCATCTTCCCCAAATGTTTTGCTTCAAACATGCATTGGCACACATTTTGCCCAGCAAGTTATCCAGAAAACTTCAGGATCCTTAAAAGTCCACTTTTTTATTGCTAATATTTCTGCAGATCTTTTGGAGGAAAAAAATTTGAAGCTGGTATTTGTGGCAAATAACATCAAGATTCTGACTGTAGTCTCCAACACAGACATTGAGATGATGACAGACTGGTTTTATGCACCTTTAATCCCAGCTGAGACAGGGACTTTTTATTATATTTTAAAGAGTAATATAAGACATTATAATTGTGCTCTTGCCCTTTAAGGAAGCTGTACTCAGAAAGTGCCTATGCATATTGAAGAGTTGTATGGATTTCAACATATTATTGTGTTTATCATAGTTTAACAGTGCTGTTCTGGTAATGAAGCTGAACTTCTGAATTCCAAAACTGAGCCGAAAATTCTGAAATCAGAAACGCACTCCATAGAAACTGTCTTGGATATGTGCAGAAATTCAGAGATACAGATGGGAACTGAGGCTTTATCAAATTATTTGGCTTTCATTAGAGCTGAATAAATAGTAACACATGAAACCTAATTCTATCCAATTTCTTTGTTCTGGTAAATTACTACCTACGTCTGTAGCTTTTCTAGTTCCTGTGTTCCTAGAGCGGCAAGTGCTTTTTCCCTTTGGAGCATTTTGTTTAAGGATTTAACCCCTCTATTCCCCGTTTTCCCTCCCCTCAATAATACACAGACATTTCAAAAGAAGTACATTTAGAAACAAGTATTTTTTGAATCAGTTTGGAGTACAACTCCAGAACAAATTGTCTTTTTGGGGTTTCTATACTTTTGGCATCCTTCACTTCCTGTAGCACGCTGGTAAAAGGAAGGTGTCTTTTCATTTGAGCAGAACAGTTGCAGCATGATATGGAATATTCCCAGCATTTCCAGAACAGGCCAGGCATTGATATTTGCACACTGGTTGCTGATGTGCAGGTGAAGCCCAGGCCTTGCCACTCAGTCTCAGGGGGAATCGATTCCCTGCCCCAAAATGCTGGTGCTGCTCTGCAAAGAGCAGCCCCGGACACAGACAAACAACTGCAGAAAATATCCCTAATGTTAAATACAGTATAAAGAATCTGTTTTTCCCCCTCTTATTATTCCTATTGTTTTACTTCCAGCCCTCTTGCTAGTGGCTGCCTTTGTGGCACTTCAGCTGTGATTAGATGGGCGGGCAGGCAGCTTCCTCTAGAGCTGAAGCCAGCTGGGGGAAAAGACTGGCAAAGCCTCAACTCCTCGTCTACCCAGTGCCTCCACAGCAGAGTTTATTATCTCCAGAGCTCTGTGACATGCCCAGCCTGCGTGAGCCAGGGCTCAGAGCACGAGTCAATATTCAGAAGGCAGAGCTCCCTTATCACTGCTCTGGTGCTACCCTTATTTTGATGTAGCCGTAACCTAAAAAACTGCCTAATAGCCAAGAGGCTGGGGGA